>NW_027255092.1:0-45015 GCF_042242105.1 Pempheris klunzingeri
TTTTCCCCAAACTGACAAGTATTATCCATGTATTTACAAAAATCATGTAGTATCAAATTATGGGAATTGATCTGTGAATTTATGGCAGCATTAAAAATCATCGGAATTGATCCAAATTTTTTATAAATTTTGTTTTATTAAAATTAATAGCAATTACAATAAACTTCAAATTTTATTTTACTTTAAGCTGTATCCTATCGATTAGATTATTATTATTATAATTTATTATTATAATTTATAATTTATTATTATTATTAATTTATAATTTATTATTATTATTGATGTCTTTGTAGCTTGTGATGAAAAATCAGCAACTGCATTAATACAAACAGGTCAGAAATATCAAATTTATCATTTTTGCGAACTTCAGTATTGACTTGAATGAAAATTAGATCTATTAGATGTAATAAAGCCCACGAATATTTCATAACTGCCATAAAAATATTTATATAGTTGTTCAAAATTGATCATCAATATACGCTAGTACTCGTTGATGATGAGTACGCGATGTCGAATACCGTTACTGCCAGTCTTTTACGGTATTTCATATACTTGATTTTGAAATTGGTAGATACACCCACCATATTTTATAGTATATTATAAAAAAATATACTTCATTCTAGCAGTAGAAGCCAGTTGGCTGGAATCACGTGATTACTTAACTAGATATGAGTGTAAATATTTGCCTGGTTGAACATATTCCTTCGTAAATATCATGGTTCGTGTGTTTTCGTCGAGAACTCTCGCTATAATTTTTTAAAAGCTTTATGTGTAATTTTCGATACATATTTACTATTGATAATACTGACAATATCAGCGCACTCGATTAACATTATCTTCGAGAGTACAATGAATGCACCATGAAAAGTCTTTTGAATGATTATCGGAATTGACTTATGTGTGCGAAAGGATGCCAATGGTTTTCATTTTAAATGTTTTGGATTTAAAAAAGAAGCTCGGTAAGAGACGGTTCAGTCATTTAAGTGCCAAAATTTTTCACTTTAAGAAGGATTTCTATTGATTGTTTTTTAGAACATTCAAAAAAATTTTGGAATATCACACTGTGAGTCATTTATAGGAGATCTAATGTGACGCAAGTTGGGTGAAAAATTTTCAAAAATATGAGTTGTGAAATTTGATGCGACTCCCATCTGCAAAAGAAAGTACAGTATTAGTTAGGATATTAAAAAACCAACAATATTGGATAATTTTATAAATTGATGAAGATGGAAACTTTTTTTAAATAATGATTAGGAGAACTCCAAAAATCACATTTACTATCATTATAGAAAGTGTGGAGGATGAGTCAACTACATTTATAGATTAGTTATAATCTATTAGAAAGTCATGGATTCTTTCACGGGACTGTTAAAAAGAAGATAATATTTGTAAAAAGTTAAGGAGTCAACAAAATTTAGATTTAAGAGAAAGTATAGAAACGCTTACTAACAAGAATCCAATTTCTCTTCCTGTTTATGTATCAGAATTTATATACAGAAAAAAATACTTTAGAAAGAGCTACGATCTTTATGTCAATAAATTATGAATTTATAAATGTTTTAATTGTAAAGCGAAGTTATCCGAGCAAATATTTTTCGTACCGACGATTGCAGCACAGACTATATTCGATTCCCCGAGGACCATCGCATCACTCTTATATCTTATAAGTAATAATAGGTATGACCGACTGCACAAAATGAGATTAGTTGTTTAAAGTCCAACACTTGAAGAGAATAATGAGCCAGAGTTTAATAAAGCTTATTAAACCGAGTAATTCCGATTTATGTCATACGGCATTAATCGGAGAAAATCGAAAATATTTGAACACCGCATTTCAATGGTCCGCGCCCAGATGTTTGATAATTTTCAATATTATCAAATTATCGAATATAGTTAGTTGATTTGTAGAAATAGTACATATGTTTAGTGATATTGATGTAAAATTTTCCAGAGTCATTTATAATCTTTTGTGCAGAAAATATTAAAAATAGCCTATAATGATTTGTATTATTATATATTATAATGATTTGTAATATTATAATGATCTGTATTATTATAAAGATAAATAAAATGGTGATTTAGCAAATAAATGAATACTTTGAGAGTCTATCATTACAAAACTACTCGTCTTCCCATCAAAAACTCGGATGCGTCAACTAATCGATTGTTATACATAAATTTCTACCTCTTCAAATATATATATTTTTTTATATACATAAAACATCTCTTAGCTAATAATTTTAATGAACATCCACTCCTAAGACCTTAATATGGAGCGGACAGATGGTTTAGTGGTATAGGCTTAGAACTCATGACTCGGAGGTCATGAGTTCGAATCCCGGTGCCGCCCACTGTTTCCGGTCTATCGTATCCCTTAATCCGAAGTTAGTAGAAACACTATGGTAATTGCATGTTTCTATAAAAAAAATTATAGACATGCTGGTAGTGGGAGGAAGCCTGATGGGAGGGCGAAATCGAGTGTTGATGCACTAGGAGTAAATTCCTGCCTCTGTTGAGGTGATTCCCATATATCCAATGTCCAATAGATGGATAGGGTAGGGGTCTTATTATCTCAAAAACAAGGATGCTTATTTTTAGTTGGTTAAACGCCCACCTACCGCAGAATAATGAAGAATAATAAGTCGGAGCTGGTGTGTGATGTCGTGTAGTTGGGATATGATGGAAAAAAACTCCGCTGCGGTGCCTACAGTGTTTAATGAAGCAAGTCTGACCAACTTGAACTTCACAGCCCAATAAGCTGCGCCAGGGGTTTAACCTCGTAACTAAAAAAAAAATTTATTCTGTCATGTTATGAACGCTAGATCTCGGTATGTGTAAGCAAATCGCTTATTAATGATGCTAAAATGTAACTAATATGGTAGGCTCTACGCATAATTTTGAGTCGCTTTTTGACAAACAATATATTATTTATTTCTTCCTATCTGGAAAAGATATTCACATTCATCGCAATATTCTTCAAAGTATAGCAGTATCAATGATCATTCCCTTATTAATACTCTACAGCAACTTTTTGAATATTCCAAGTATTAGCGATTGAACTATTATATTCTTAAGGTGTGGTTACGAATTTATATCAATATATACCTTGTATATTTAATTTAGATTATCAAATCAATTATGAATCAGAGATTTATCTAAGAGGTGTAGAAAATATCATCTGTATTATAGACTATTTGAAAACAAATATTATTCTATAAGTAATTTTGCATGATAATGTCAATAAAAATAGTAATACGATGGTATTCAACGACAGTTGTTGACAATGAATATCTCTGATTAATGTAACAGTGTAGATGGCACAGATTACTCCATTTCTTCTGATAAAAAATCTTACAAACTATCGCTCCTTATTTGAACAACTACTCTATCGATTAGAAAATCTAACATTATCTAATTCGAAGAATTTAATTCCTTTACAAATTTTTAATTATTAAAATTTTTCAACTAAAGTACCATTTATCATGTGACAGACTTCTACTAAAATTATTTATAAAATGTTTCTACTAACAATATTTATTTGAGAAAATGCAGTAATATTTATAATATCTGAAGAAAATCCAGACTTTAGTGTCGTTTTTTCTTAATATTTAATTACAACCAAAGGGAATGTTGAATAATATCATTACATGCTACATTTAATTCAAAAGTATTTATATTTAAATTACAATCAATTAAATTATTAAATTAAGCCAGATTTGAAAAATTCGTACAATAAAAAAATCGAAATTGCTAAGATGTAGATAGTTTATTTTAATTAATTAGAAATGGTAAATTTCTAATTATTTTCGCAATATTTAATTGTGCAGTAAATAAAAACATGTTGCAATTAAGAGATAAATTTGACATGTCATTATGCTACAATATTATGTAAAATCCTACTTATCAATAATATTTTTAAAATAGATATTAGATTCGAAATACTATTAAAAATAAAGTGTAAAAGTTATCATTCTTACACATAAAAACACCTGTTGAATCATATAAATGAATATAATTACGAAAATGATAAATAAGCTTACATATCATAAAAGATTTTAAAAAAATATGACACAATTACCTTTTTAACATCTTTGGGGAACTTCTCTCTAACAAATTTCACACAACAATGTGTTAAAAAATTAAAAATCACTCCTCTAAGATTAAAATGTTCGATTAGTCTAGGAATAAGTTGAATAAGAACTATATCAAATTCAGAATGTTGTCGAACACCATAGAAATCTTTCTCATCTTCTTTAGAAGTAGCAATGATATTACTTATGGAATTCAAGGTGCAAGGATTGTGATCAATCGATGTATACAACTGTTGAACAATAGGTATAAATTCATCAACAACACGAGATTTAAGGAATGTCCCAGAATATTCACACATTTTACCCAAAAGCTGTATACTTCCGGCCAAACTCTAATAATAACTCCTTATTAATTATAAAATCAATTTATAATTAATTACATTAAAACATTTGATCCTGAAGTTTGTTTAATATGTGTGGTTATGCTGAATATAAGTGGTTCCCATAACTTATGCATTATCGGATATATAACCAGTTCCAATTCATCAAATGCCATAATACATTTGCAACAAAGTTTATGAACCATTACTTGAAGTGTCTTTGACTTACTATTCAAAAAGTGTACACACAATGACATTATCTACAAAATAAAATTATTATATGCTACTAATTTAATTCAACACCAACATCGGTAACTCATATAATTTGAATAAATATAGGATGGAGCTTATTGAACAAAAATATGTATATTTTAGTAGTTTAATTTTCATTCTTAAATAAAGTACAGCTTATAGATTTAGTACTTAAAATTAATCATTAATAATATAAAAAAATTTTTAAAGTTGTTAAAGTGTAAATAAAATTCTACATTGACTGAACTAATGTCTCATGAAAGCTACTTGAAATATTGTGATGTTATTGAATTAGCGAAAAAAAGTAATATGAATTATCAAGCTTACCAAAATTTATGAATATTATTATTCTTGATATATCTACTTTCTGTAGAAATATAAAAATAGATTTAAAAATTTTACAACCCATGGTATTTATATAAACACTGACATATATTACAACATATATTATAGCTTATTTATAGTTAAGCAAATTTGAATATTTATCTTTATAGAGAACATTACTATTTATTGAGACTTTACACATTTTATAATTGAAATTCAAATTTCAATTATAAAATAATAGTCGCTTAGCCAATACAATAAACACTTTAGATTTAACTTTTTTGGTGACAAAGGAAATAACCTTCGCATCCTGTTTTCACTCAAAGTATGTTGAATGATTAGCGACAGGTATAGAAAAGGCGAGATTATCTCAAGGTATATGAGACTAATCGAAATTTTCACATATATTTAAAATTATTAATCCAATAATTTTATCAAAGTAATCTAAATAAATAAATGTCCTTTTTCAACATTATCTGCAAAATGGCACAAATATTTTTATTTATAACTAAAATTAAAAATTTTTTTTTCAAACGCATAAAAACTTTGTGTCATTTTCCAACAAATTTTCATATATATGAATGTAATTATGAAAATTATTGATATAATATTTCATTAGTAGCATTTTAAAGTGTTCATTATAATATTTTATAATGAATGATAATAATCAATATATTACCGTCTAATATTAATATTAATATAAAATAATATATACTTTATAGACACGTTCAAGGTGTGGAGGACATTTTTGAAGGTTATCCATATCTGTATCATCACTATGGTCTTCTTCTATCTTCACATCATCACAATGAATAACGTATTTTTTATAGAAATCAAACAATGATTCATTATTATTCATAGCAGGATAAATATTATCATATTGTCGAGTTTTATAGGATTCATTTGTATTAAAACTATCAGTAGTCGATACTTCAAGACCAAGAGTATTAGAGCTGTTGACACCACTATCCTTATTAATACCACCAGAATTTGTAATATGGCAAAGAATAAAATCTACATATGAATTCATCGCAATATATGCATAAAGAAATCCTTCGTCATGATAATTTTCTACTATATCAATAAATATATCAATTAAAGGTTCAATTAATTGTGAAAACTCATGGTCGCTTTTATTATCTACGACATCGACAAGGGACTTGAAAATTATAGGAGCCTTGTTGTTCCATGATAGATAACGTAATTCCATACTCATTTCATCAATAATAACTTCTTTAAAATCAAATACCAATTCTTGAAAGGTACCATAATGCACATTCTTTGTTATATTGTTTAGACAACGATATGATGCATCCGAAATAGTGGGACAAGTAACCATAGTAGTACATCTTAACATCAGTAATATGTAAAGGACTCTAGCCAAGTAGATACTTACATATTTTAATGAGAGAATATAACTTGCTTGTTCAATAAAAGAGAATATATTAAGACACATTTGTATGGTATGATGATGATGATTAGTATTATCACCATCATCGAATGAATGTTGAAATTCATTTGTATTATCAACATTAATTAAACACCCTAACTCATTCAACACTACTTGGTATTTGTAAGAAGTAAGTATACCACCATAAAGTTGTAAAAAAAATTCTTGGTGATCACCGAAAATATAATCATGTACACTTTGGATAATATTTTCTATATAATACTGCTTGATATCGAGGTCTGTATTTGCGGTGTCAACAGTAAAATCAGTTTCATCATCTGTTTTTAGCACAATAGATGATACAACACTATTATCTGTTTGATTGTACCATTTTATACATGTTGTAATTATGTATATGAATGACCATTGGTAAGAGAACGGTACTTTTACACTATAATTCCCAGCCATATATTCTAGACAGTATGAAGTAATTTTCATAAAGTGTCCACAAAATACCATCAAATTTAATATCTAAAAAAATTATAAAAAATACTATTAACTGAAAAATGATACAATAAACCACTGTTAAATTACGATTCCAAACGAATAAAATGTTATATATCTACACCTTATCACTTTATTAAAAGTTTCATAACATTCACAAGAAATCTTAAATAATGCTAAAGAAATACAGTGACAATTAATATTGTCTATTTCTGGTTAGAAATAAACAATATTTTGACTTAAAGTAATCATTAAAATTTTCGAGATGCAAATTATTATCCCATGCAATATGTGTATGATATGTGTACTCCGATGTATACATTAGCGTCTAAAATGCACTTCTTGGTAATATCTATATAAAATATATTATATATTTTATAGTAGCGAGTTATCACACAATCACCAGATACATCTCCTTCAAATTTATTAACGTAAAATAACTACTCTGATCTTATCTTTTCATGGCTGTATATTATGTGGTCAATTTCCTGACAATAAAGTCATAAGCTCAAAAAGAAGAAATGTGATAATTTGTCTGTTGTATTTTTTAATTCTAGACTGTTAAGATGTGTGACTGAAATATCTTCAAAGTATGTTAAAATTAACTTAAGCAATAATATTAAGTTATTCCATTAACTCATTTCAAAAATGTATAGTGCGCGCTTTCATTAATGATTCGGTCTCAATTAAAAATTCAGCGATTAATGAGTTGGTGCTTATTCTTCTGATAATAAGCGAAATAATTAATTTATCCATAATTATGTCGACTAATGCTTGAAGTACTATAAAAGGATATTAAGTGATACAATATTTGAATAATAGAGGTTAATACGTTACATAAACTTAATGAAAAATCTAAAACACAACGATTTAAAAATACTGAATAGTCACAATAAGTTTCTTATCACCTGTATAGAAAAAAAAATCCTTATTGATACATTAGTGCCATAACAAGGTTGGTAGAAGAATGTATAACAGGAATTATTTCAAATGTAAATTGCGTTTCCGCTTCAAATTTGTTGTAGTCTATAACTCTATTTGCTATTAGTGTGATAAGACGCCTTAAAATGTATGACATATATGACGACCAAAGTAAATTTTATATGTGGCAGAAGAATAAAATACAGCGCTAGCATAAGTCATATTGCATGTTTATTTCATTTTAATATACCTAACACATTAGTTTATCGAAAATTAATAAATTAGAATCATACGATTCTAATTTAGTGAATTTTTTTTCACTAAATTAGAGCAGAACATTGAACAATATTAAGAAAAAGATTCGATATGATAAAAGCACTTTTATTCCTACATATTTAAAGTGCCCCCTATAATAATATAATAAAATTTAATGAAGCATCAAGTTAAATGATTAATGTCGCTATAGATTTCTACAAAAATACAGCTGTTGCATTGCTACAAAAATACAGCCATTGTACCACTCAATATTGTATCTTTAATTTTCACAACAAATTGAAATAGATTTTAATGGGAAATATTTAAGCCAATTATATTAAATTTTAGTATATAGAATAATGCACAATAATAACCATAAACATGTTTTATGAAGCGGATAGATGGCTCAGTAATATAAGCCTGGTTCGATGATTTCGTAGCCAAGTGTCGCTAACTGCTCTCGCTCTCTCGTATCCCTTAATCTGAAGTTAGTAGGAACACTATGGTAATTGCGTGTTACTATAAAAAAAATTATAGTTCATGAATGTTGGGGGAGAGTGAAGTCGAGTTCTGATGCACAAGGATGCGAGAATAAATTCCTACCTCCTTTAAGGTGTTTCCCATCTAGCCAACGTCCAATAAATTGATAGGGTTGTAGCAGTGGTGTTCGGCTCAAAAGGAGGATGTTTAGTGGATTAAACTTTTACACTGGCGCAGAATCATGCCATTGATAGTGTGTGTAGTTGAATTATGATGAATTAATCGCTGCAGTGCATACAGCGTTTAATGGAAAAAGTCTGAAAAACTTTTAAACTTCACAGCTCAATAAGCTGCGTCGGGAGTGTAAAAGCGTAACTTCAAAATGTAATTGTAGCATTTGATGGCAATCAGACTAATTCAATTGAAATTGAATTGATGCAATCTATAAATTGCCCTAGTAGTAAATGCCTACAGAAAATATCTATATTAAAAAAATATTAAAATTGTTTCGAAATCCATTTTAATTCTTTTAGTTACTTTGATAAATATTCATTGTCACAAAATATATCAAAAATTTAAATTATGATTGTATGGCGGTTTTTGTGAAACTTCTAATTACTACATTTGAGATAATTATATAGGTTTCCTTATAAATAGTATGTGCAATTAAATTATAAACTCTATAATATTAAAAGAATATCAAAACGCATATAACATTCATAATATATAATTCAAATTTAAATTATATATTATGATAAATTTAAGAATACATTGCAAAATATTACGATGTAGAAATGAAAATAGATATTTTTAAATATACGAAAAAATTTCGTCTTTTTACTGTATTGAAGTCGTTTAGATTTGGTGGCGTGCAGAGAATAAAATGGAATAAGTTCCACTCAAGTTTGAATAAAAAATGCGCGTGCAAATTATAAAATTAGGAGTGTAGCGAATTAGTGCGAGGGAAACCGAATACGAAAGTATTCGGGTAGAAGATGAAAGTCTTTTAATGATTATTTAATTAGCTCATGCATATATATGACGCATGCGCTATATTTTTTAGTTGTTTCATAGTTCTCTGGAAAATATTCCTTAAGCTAATAACTACAGATAAATTCGATGAATAAGAACATCATTTATAATAAAAGGACACGTATATAAATCATTTTTTATACAATTATCACGAACTAAAAAATTAGACTAATTTTTTACTACCTTGTAAGATTATAATTTATATATAAAAATAAAATTTATTTGATAAATTACGAAAACTAAGATATAATGTTTATATAGTTCGATTCTCCCCTCGGTAATAATCGTTAATCACGCTTTCGGTGCTCTCACAGAACAATTAAGTGCGTCTACATGCGTTTGAAAATCTTCACATCCTAAATTTTGCGGATTTTTTTTATTTCAGAATTCATCAAGAAGATTTAATGTATTTTTTCGACTTGACTTTTAATAAAAATCGAGAGCAAGGCAAATGTTGGGATTCATAAAAATTCTGTTCTTATAGGAATTTTTAACTACATAAAGCATCTAATATACATACATTGAATTTATTTTTATGTTACATATAAAAAATTCGAAATCTGTAAATAAATTCAGCATAATAACGTCGACCGATGCATTACGATTGGACATATAAAAACTAAATTAATTTTTCTGAATGTTTTATATACATTTTTAATGAAAAATTATAAAAAAAATCATGGGGAAATAATAATCAAGTAAATTAATTTTAAGAGTCAAAGCAATAACCTAGCATAGACAAATCTCGGTGGCCGAGTAATGCCGACGGGTTGGTAAGAAGTGAAGTTTAATTGTTTATATACTACCAAAATTGAGTTATTGAAGCTTTACAAACGAGCTTTTAATATTAAATCTTATTATGATGTAATAATATCTACGACTTTATTCGTCCATTATGGACGAAAATGATTGCTACACATAAAAATAATGAAATATTCGACTCCGTCACAATCAAAAGACCAATATCACACCTTCCATAATTTGCTGAAAAACGTCATATTAAAAAAAGTATCTTAGAAACACTAATTTTTCGGGCGATTTTGCCATAGGCGGCTGTCACTAATAATGAGGTACACTGTATAAACTGTAACCTTAATTCGATATACAATCCTATTTTTTTATTATTAGTAAAATAATCTATTCTTTCAGCGTGAGACTAAAGGCCACAACATGATTGTACGTTATCGAAACATTAAATCAACACAATATTATTATTTTCAAAAGATAAATGCAAAAGTTCTTTTACTAAAAATATTTTTAAGATGATTAATATAAGTCTTTTACAATAAGAAAAAAAGATATTTTATACATCCTATATATTTGTTTCATTGTACTGAAAAATTTATATAAAATTATAAGAATAGTACTCCACACTTATGTAAAATTAAATAAATAAAAATATGAGTGTTCCCAGAATTTTTATAAATCAATAGTGGTTAAAGTTATTACTTACATCATTAATTAACGCCATAATGCATTCATCTAAAATTGATGTTCCATGTGTTTTCGTGTCTTTTTTAACATGGATTTCATCATGATTTATTATCAAGCTATTAATATTGTTACTCAAAGAATATAACTTTATATCATTGCGAAAAGGATTATCACTGATACATGTGCCATTTTGAATAAGCTATATAACAATACAAGTTTATGTAATAAATAGATATAGACTTACATTGGCGACGTAGACAACAAATTGGCAAAGTTGTATCTGATCAACATATAGATTACTACCACCTACTATTAGACATACTTTTAATATATGCATACTAGTAGCTATATCTGTCAACTGATTTTCGTACAAATTTTCAATGGTTTTTTTGAATAAATTTGAATAATAGTGTACCAAGTAGTATTTGTTATCTGATGATGTACTTGAATAGGTTTTCAAACATGAGATGATAATGTTAAAAGCTTGTTCACAGCTAGTCCTAACCAGTAACAATTTTGTAATAATATCAATGTGTAGTCGATCAAATTTTAATTTTTTACAAAATTTCATTTGATAATCTATTAGAGTAGCAAGTTGTATGAACATTTGTGTGTTTTCTTCGTAGCATATAAATCGAGTAACTTCTTTCACTAATAACGATATTTTTTGTAGAGAATCCTTATTCCTGGATACAATGTCTAGTGAATTACATTCATTTTTATCTAGAAAAAAAATATATATGAATTAAGCATTATATTTCGAATTTCTCAACATATAAAATCAAATTAGATAATATCAAGTGTTTTTAAATGGTTAATATAAAAGTAAAATAATTAATTTTAAATAATTAAATTAGTATAATTTTTTTTGTTAAAAAGAAAAATCATTAATACCACATTTTTATAATTATACATCAACCATTGGATTCTTCGTAAAGATACATCTATAGTTTAATAACTATAATTATTCAAATATAGTTATAATGATTTTTATCTACCAAGATGACAAAGTAGAATTTAATTTTATCATATGGCATCCAATATGATAAAATTATATAAATCTAAAGGATATGAAAAACAATTCTACCCATAATATTTTGTATTTACTGGGTTAATCTACTTAGTATTAACTTATAAAATCAGATATATAATGCATATAAATGATATTTTACTACAGATAAATTCTACTTAAGTTTTAGTAGTAGCCATTATTAATAGATTCATGATTTTACTAAAATTATCTTATTAGTAAAATTGATTCATAGATTAAATTAACTTATATACAATATTCTTAAATTTTATTATTTCAGTCATAATAAATCATTAAAAAAAGAGTGAATATTTTCTACAAACTATAGAGAATGTGGTTACTAATGTCAAGCATGCATTATTCGCTGAGAAGAAAATTTGACATAAAGTTTTCTTAAAACTAAAAATGCAAATCATAAACTAAGAAACTTACTACGATCTCAAAAACCGTAAATTTTACACATCTCCTAGCCCGTGTATAATATCGTAATCTTTCATAACTCTGGTATTTACAAGTTATGTTACTTCTTATTGTCTAACGTCGTATTTTTTACAAAGATTAAAAAATCATATAAAGATTAATAAAAATAATATTAAATATACTCTGATTGGTATTTTCAGAAATTTTTCCTATGTATTCCAATTGACACCATTTATCATTTAGTAGTACTCAACATATAAATGTAGAACATCCAATGTGGCATATTTTAAATTGTTTTTCATGTGGGATTTATTTTTCAATATATTCAATAACATACCAAGTATTCCTGGTAAAAAAGGTAATATACTCTTTGCTATCTGTCTAAAAAAATACATTAAAAATTTCAAATTGAGATATTTGAAAATAATTTTTTATAGTCGAATACAAAATAATATTTTCGTCTCAAAATAAAATTATAAAAAAACTGCGACAAAATATTAGAGCCATAATTCATTATTATTTAAAAAAACCACGCTACAGACATTGCTATTTTCTCATTGGAAATAAATTTAAACAAATATTTTTTTTAAAGTCTAAAACTTACTATAATATAGTCTTTTCGTACCTCATACAAAATACAGAAATTACAGTAGGTTAAGCAACTAAAACTTTTACAAATAAATACATATTCTCAAATTGACTTATACGAATTTAAGATACTCTAGTGTTCATTCATATACCATTCAGTGAATAATAGTCATTATTTATTATCAAATCGAGATTAACTAAGGTACATAAACCATAGATCGTTCGGACGGATAGCACGTCAGTGTATGCTGTGATTCGTCAATCGCACGGTTGAGAACTTTTTTACGTTTCTTAATAGTGATTCTAATCTTTTGCATCACTCAATTCGTAACTGATAAAAATACTATGATAACTGCATGTTTCTATTACAAAACTATAGATCATGCCGGTAGATATAAGTCAGACTAAAGGGTAGAATCGACTCGAGTGCTAATGAAATAAGAAGGTATAAGTCGGAATGTCTACTACGTTGGCATTTATACTGTAGAGTAAATATGCTATGAATAGTAAACATACAGATTAGATAGCGCGTTTTAAGCTGAATATAACAAGAATTCTTCGGTGCGCGCGCAAAGATTTGTGACGGCTTGATTAGAAATATAAATTTCCAAATGCTTTCTAGCACAGAGAAATAAAAAAATAATTTAATAAAACAAATATTATTATACTAAAGATTATATTTAAAAAGAAAGCAATTCGAGAAATGTGTAAAAAAGAATTTTATATGAAGATTAATGACAACTCATCATAAAAATGATTTTTGAAATGCTAAAAAATCATTAACTATTATTCCTCCTAATACTGTCGTTTGTGTAATCAAACAAATAACGAAATTAAATACAATTTGTAGGCTAGCTTTAAAAAAATTTTCATTTAAATCAAAATTAATTATGTTGATTATCTGCATCTGCGCAAGGATTAAAAAAATTATTACTCCAAAGTCGAGTTCTGCCGTAATGTTTTATAGACATTTTTATTCAACGTTTGATCAGTTACGTTCACGGCTTGAACTATTAATAAAAAATACTAAAGGAAATTCAGGGTTTGGTTAAACATGGCATAAACTATATTCAATGCAATTACGAGAAAGGCAAGATTTCAGAAAAATGGCGCAGAAATTTAAAAAATAATTATTATTTGCATTATTAATGAATACATATCAACTTACTTTCGTAAGTCGATTTTAAAGGTTTACTACTGGAAACTTGATTGAACATAAATAAAGTAGCATAATAATAATTTTATATTTTTATTACATTTCGAATTTCATGATTCCATTAAGTCAAAACGAGAATTATCTGTAAATTTTATAAATTTAAAAAAAATTAATATCAAAAATTTTTATTAAAACAATTCATGAGTTTATTTTCCTCCTTAAATGTAAAGATCAATTTTAATTTTTATTATAGGGTTTTACGTTCAACAACGTCACTTTACAACGTCACTTCACAACGCGTGTTTAGATTTCGTTTTTCAAAAAACGAGTTTAAAGTAGTAATTATATATTTTTGAATAATGTAATATATATTTATAAATGTACTGAAATTTTATATTATTAGACATGGTGGATTATTTAAACAGTGATGAATCAATAATGAGCACTGAAAGCGATATTTCTCAAGATATTAATCATTGTATAGATAGTAATGAACGTGCTCCATCTAAAAGTGTCAGATCAATTAAGAGAGATGTTTATTATGCATTCTAATAATGGAGCGACGAATACATCAATAGCTAAACTTGTTTCGTTACCCAGAACAACCGTATCGTCTATTGTTTCAAACTATTTAAAAACTGGCAGGACTACAATAGCCAAAAAAGGTGGTGATACCAGATCAAAATTAAATGAAACTGATAAAAATAAGATCATAGGTTGGGTGGACGAAGATCCAACAACAACGCTAAATGAGCTTTCACATAAAGCTCAGGTAGAGTTAGGAATTGAAGTCAGTACCCACTGCGATTGACAGATGCATAAAGGGGATTCCACTATACACTGAAAACCATAGTAACTGTACCAGAAAGGGGAACTGTCATGCAACTATAGCTACTCATCTATCTTATGCACAAGAGTTTAATCGTAAACTACTTGAAGTAAGAGATAGTCGTTTTATTTTTATAGATGAAGTTGGCTTCAGCGTTACGTCAAGAAAACGTAAATGTCGTTCTCCATATATTACTGTTGGTGCAAAGAAGAGCCGTAACATCTCTGTTATAGCATCAATGAATAAACATGAGATGTTAAATTTCTTTATTAATGGAGGTCCAGTGAACGGGGAAAATTTTAAAAATTACTAAATCAAATAAAACAGGAAATGTTCAGAATTAAGTATTAAGATAATGATTTTCATTATAGATAATGCAAGAACTTATCATTTTAATGAAATTTAAGAATTCATTAAGAATGAAAATATTAATGTGATGTATTTACCTCCTTACTCACCATTCTTAAACCCTATCGAAAATGTATTCAGTAAGTGGAAAAGTCATGTTAATAGAAAAAAAGCAAAATATATTGATCGAAAATGGATTAACATCGACCACCGGGAGTGATTGTGAATCATTTTACAGGAAAATGACCAGATATATTTCCAAATCTGTAAATGGTGAAGTGATTCTCGAATAAAGAATATTATTTTAGTGAACTTATGAAATAATTTAAACAATTTATTTTAATCTTACCATAATCTATCAGTTTATTATTTTCTTTTATTATTAGTCTAAAAATTACTTTTTCTAGCTTATAAAACATAATTTATACATATAGATTAGATTTATATATAAGTAAAAATTCTTATTCACAAGCTATAAACCACGTGACGTTGTTTGTCGGGCAAATGACGTTATTGAACGTAAAACCCTATATTTAAATCAACGTTATAAGTTCATAAATAAACGTGCGCACATTACGACAAGTTCAAACGTTTCTAGATGATACTACTTAATGATTTTTGGTTAATTTTTAGTTTTTTAAACTCTTAAATTACCGCAGAGTGAAAGGTTGGAGTTAAGAAGTGCGAATTACTATGCTTATCTTCTTTGTGGTGACTAAATTTATCAATTTAGAAATTTAAAAAAACGAACTCTAAGTTGAAATAATTTTCTCTATAGAATTTTCTTTATAAATAATTATATCAATATTATACGTTGTTATATACAAATTTAGACATTATCTAATGCTCAATAGTCATTTTGATGTAATTATTTTGCCATATAATGAAAAAAATATCAATCTAAAGTAATTTCGTCTAATTTTTATTTAGTAATTCTTAATCTTCGTTGTTATCTATTTAAAAAAATTTCGTCGTCACTCAAACATTTGATAATATGGAATATTGCTAGCAAGAAAGAGAATGAGCAAAATGTGTATATGATTTATATTTTAAAAATAAAAATAAGTATAAATTATAGTAATTTATTATTGTTGTGTATACGATTTGATACGACTTGGAAAGTCGGGCGGCTGAAGGAGGTAAATTTATAAACGATTTACTGTCAATACCAATCTGAAAGGAAGTACGTTGCCGCCATCAACATAAGGAATACAAGGGAACTAAGAACTTGGTATGGGGAACTATCAAGATACAGTCCTGCCCTACCTCTACAGATATCAAAAGCTGGTTTCCATAATTGCGGCGACGCCAATTGCAAAATGAAGCTCCCGGCCGAATTCACATTCACCTCCTTTTGCCCTATATAAACCTTATTACTTATTTTGTATTTATCCCTTACTTTTTCATTATTGTATTACTTAATTCAATTATTTGCCTTTTTCTGGAAAGCTACGGATACAACATTGGCGACGAGGACTACGAAGTTACATACATACAGAGATATTAAAGATGCAAGATTCAAGATTCTTTACAAATATTGCGGAATTCGACCCAAACTTGGAAGACTGGGACTATTACATTGACAGGTTTACAAATTTTGCAGTCATCAACGACGTGGATGAGGATAACTACGTGACACTACTACTCTCAGTCATCGGAAGAGTGGGACATCGCACGATAACTGACCTGGTAATGCCTTCAAAACCTCAAGATTTCTCCTTCAGCAAACTACTTCCGATATTAGCGGACCATTGGAAACCGAAGACTCTGAGGATAGTGGAACGAGTGAAGTTTGCAAGAATATTTCAACACGAAGCAGAGACCATCGCGGACTTCTCGAACAGACTACGCTCGGCTGCTCAACGCTGTGAATTTGGCCAATTCTTGAATGAAGCACTACGGGACAAGTTGGTCAGCGGATTACATCATACTTACAGTCCAGTGCAAGATGCTCTACTTACAGCAAACTACACGATCCAGGAAGCTTTGGCGATTGCGAAGTCCAAAGAAACGGCCCTTCAAGAGCGAATCCACCTGAGAAACACGGCCATAAGTGATAGAATACACCGAATCCATGATGACAAAAGATTCAAATGCTTAAGATATGGATCTTCGGACCATCGACCGTCTGAATGCAAACACCTCAAGACGAAATGCTTGAACTGCCAAAAGATTGGACATCTTGCCAGAGTTTGCCTTCAAGGCCGAAGACTCAAGAACCCAAACAGCATTCACCAAATCGAAGCAACTACTGTAGATACACTTAATAGTTACAACAATTTTGATTCACTACGTTACTCTCGGCCTCTTTTGTGCAGCGTGATGATAAACGGCGTATCAATTCGTGGCGAACTGGACAGTGGTGCAGCGGTCTCAATACTCTCATGGAAGGACTATGCAAAAGTGGAACACTTCATAAAGCAACAGAAGAATTTCAGTCATACACGGGCAATAAAATACTATTGGCAGGAGTGCTCTACACTCAAGTCATCACAGAGGAAGGACCTGTTAAACTTAAATTGTTTGTGGCGAAGGACGGTTTGACTACGCTCTTTGGTCGCGATTGGCTTCCACATATCTTACAAGATGGCCACCCAAGGTTAACATGGTCAAAGCCGACAAAACCAAGATTTTGGAAGAATTCAAAAGCTTGTTCGAGAATACATTGGGACATGTCAAAGGCTTCAAAGCGATGCTTCATATCGAAGACAATGCTAAACCAGTGTTCATCAAACCACGGCCCGTATCATTCTTCAAGAAGGAGAAGATTGAAGAAGAACTAGACCGCCTAACAACCAGTGGAATCATCGAACCTATTACTTACAGTGCGTGGGCTGCACCGATAGTGGCACCAATTAAGAAGAATGGGAAGGTACGCTTGTGTGCTGATTTTTCCGTCACCATCAACCCTGTCCTAAAGGCTGACAAGTATCCCATCCCCAGAATCGAAGATTTGTTTTCGGTACTGGCGGGGGGAGAGACGTTTACTGTGCTGGACATCAAGGATGCGTATCTTCAATCGGAAATAAAGGAGGAGTGCCAGAATCTATTGACCATCAATACTCATAAGGGCCTGTTCCGGTACAAAAGAATGCCTTTTGGATTGACATCAGCCCCAGCGATCTGGCAGAAGCTCATGGACAACCTGCTTTGTGAATGTCAAATGACGGCCTGCTACTTGGACGATATCATAATAACGGGCCGTAGTGAAATGGAACATTTGAGGAATCTACGAAAAGTTCTTCGACGCCTCGAGGATGCTGGACTAAGACTGGGAAAGGAAAAGTGCTGCTTTTTTCAGGATTCAGTGACGTACTGTGGCCACACGATATCAAGAGAAGGACTGAGAAAAACGAAACAGCTTGTGGAAGCTGTATTAGCAGCACCAGTACCAAAGACACCCACGGATGTTCGAGCCTTTTGTGGACTAGCTGGCTACTACCGTGACTTCATACCAAACCTCTCTTCCATTCAAAAACCGCTCACGGAATTGACGACGAAAGCAGCGAAGTGGACATGGACAGAGGAGCATGCAAAGGCTTTCAAAACCATCAAGGATATTATAGCTAATGACGTCACACTGGCCCACTTCAACCCACAATTGGAGATAACCCTCTCAACGGATGCCTCCGCATATGGGATCGGGGCGATACTCTCTCATATCATGGAGGATGGCAAGGAAAGGCCAATCTGCTTTGCATCCCGGATCTTAAAGGACGCTGAAAAGAACTATTCTACAATCGAAAAGGAGGCTTTGGCTGTACGCTGGGGCGTAGAAAAATTCCAACACTACTTGGAGGGAAGACTGTTCACTATCTACACGGATCACAAGCCGCTGATATCTTTACTGAACCCGTCAAAAGGAATTCCAACAAAGTCATCTCCACGGATACAAAAATGGTCAATCTACTTACAGGGCTACCAAATAAAAATCAATTATCGCCCGGGAACACAAAATCAGCATGCGGATGGACTGTCAAGACTACCACTAACTAATGGATCACCTATCGAGGAGGAAGATATTGGGGATTATACAGGCCTTTATGTCAATATGATACAACAACTGAACATGACATCGGAAACAGTGCAACTTGCAACACTGGAGGACCAAACACTTCAGATCCTCTCATCCTATATCCCCAATGAAACTCCGACGAAGCAATGGGCACCAGAACTACAGCCTTACAAAGGAGCAATTGGTGAATACTCCCTGGATCAAGGATGCATCTTCAGGGGAGACAGGATTCTTATACCCGCCAGACTGAGGAAGGAAGTTCTCAAGATATTACATCAAGGACATCTGGGGATCGTAAAAACCAAATCATTAGCAAGGGACGTGGTGTGGTGGCCCAACATGGATAAAGAGATCGAAGCAACGGTATTGGAATGCACTCACTGTGGACAAATTAAACCAACTGCACCCCTACAACAACAACTTAGTCATGCGCCAGCAGAAGCTCCGATGGAAAGGATCCATATTGATTTCGCCGGGCCGTTCCACTCAAGAATGTACTTGATAATTGTCGACGCATACTCCAAATGGCCTGGAGTTTACGAAATGGCAGACACATCGACATCAACGACAATACGCACCCTTCAGGACGTCATAAGCAGGTTTGGAATACCAAAGACAATTGTATCAGATAATGGGCCACAATTCGCTTCGCTTCAATTTCAAAGGTTCTGCACGATGTTTGGAATACATCACAAAAGATCAACACCATACCATCCGCAATCAAATGGATTGGCAGAGCGGTTTGTTCAAACGTTTAAGAACGTGATTGGGAAAGCGACAGTCTACGACATTGATGTTAGAACCCACGAATTGCTGATGTGGTACCAGTGTGCCCAACACTCCACCACAAAGAAGAGCCCGCAGAGATGATGCTTGGAAGGAAACTAAGAAATCCGCTCACTGCATGGATCGAGAAAAAGGAAGTCCACACCAGCCGACACAAGGTAACGTCTGGAGGATAGGCGACATTGTGATATTCAGGAACTATAACAACAGCTCGATACCGTGGCTGCGGGACACTATCGAAGAGGTACTAGGAAGAAATATGTATCGCATACGATCCCAGAATGGCGAAGGACACAGAAGACACCAAGACCAAATACGTTCCACCAGGCTTACCATGGAACTCCCAACAGTCGAAGTTACGGCCTTAGAAGATAACATTCCGATGGACGTGGCTCTAAGGCTAACACAAGCGGAGAAGGAGAAAACAACCCAGGAGGATTCATCCACATCGGGCCCACAAATGGGAAGAGTTGCACACGAACCTGATAGTAACAACACACCGACATTGAGGAGAAGCACCAGGATCCGAAAACCTCCAGAGTCCTCCCTGTGGTTCTGGAGGTACTAGATATCTAGGGTGAGGGGTGTTGTGTATACGATTTGATACGACTTGGAAAGTCGGACGGCTGAAGGAGGTAAATTTATAAACGATTTACTGTCAATACCAATCTGAAGGAAGTACGTTGCCGCCATCAACATAAGGAATACAAGGGAACTAAGAACTTGGTATGGGGAACTATCAAGATACAGTACTGCCCTACCTCTACAGATATCAAAAGCTGGTTTCCATAATTGCGGCGACGCCAATTGCAAAATGAAGCTCCCGGCCGAATTCACATTCACCTCCTTTTGCCCTATATAAACCTTATTACTTATTTTGTATTTATCCCTTACTTTTTCATTATTGTATTACTTAATTCAATTATTGCCTTTTTCTGGAAAGCTACGGATACAACAATTATAATATTACTAAAATATTTTTCTTGAGATACTTAATTTTTTTTATTAGGTTTAGTGTTTTGTGACAGTCAAGTATAACTCTTTAATTATAGGTTCAAAAATAGTCTAAATTGGATCATTATTTAAAATAATTTATCTACAAAACATAACTATAAGAAAATTCTAAACTATTCGTTAAAGATCGTATTCTTTGACTAAGAATCTAAAATCTAATAATGCCACTCAATATAAATAATAATTTATATTTTTAATGTACAAATAGCAAAAAAATTATTTTTGAGTTTAAAATAACTAGTGTATATAAAAGTTTGAAAATAATATATATATTTAATTATTCTGAGAAATAGTTCTTTTATAATATTATAATAATAGCATTTATTTTTTCATACAGATAGTAGCTAATTTAATATAATTTAGAAAATTAAGTCACAACTTAATTTCTATTTTACGAAATTAAACACAGCTTATTTAGCTGCGCAGATCAATTTTGTTAGATTTTCATGGTAGTTGACAAATTGACTAACTTTTGATTAACTATTTCGTGATACTGCATGAGCTAATTCATTAAATATCTTCTCAAGTTAATTCTAGATCTAAATCTCGGCATTTATAGCTAAACATCAATTTCTTAAATAAAGTAGATTCTTAATTTTATATATTGCAGTTTCACTTCAAATAATCTCAGCATGCTATATAATTCGTTAATATTTATAAACTATTTGCTCATAATTATTTTTTTATCGAGGGAGGCGATGATCATAAGGAGTAAAATCTCACGATTGATTATCGCTAAGTCAACCTTCCTATATAATCTTAAAATATGTGAATATAACAAGGAAAACTATTTTAAAAGATTTATATGAAAAAGTACTTTTTCTTTATTCATAAATTAAGATATTATAATAATAATTTAAATATGAGTAATTTATATATTCTAAAATAAGAAGATACATCCACCCATAAAAAAATAGTGAATTTTTGGGAGAATCTAATTATAAAGATCAACTTTATAATTGGAGATTTCTGTAATAAATTTTTTTCAAAATTAAATAAAAAAACATGCTTTCCACTATACTATTTACGAATTTAAAAATTACTTTTTTTTAGATTTTTTCGACAATATTGATTCTGATAAATATTTGGATTTATCTTGTAAAATTTTAAGCATTCTTCAATAAGTTTTGTTGATGTAGAGTGATTGATTATTTCTCTCATATTTGCATAAAGATATCCACAAAAACATATCATAGATTCTTGCTCCAATATCATGCGATAAAGTAAAGCATTTTCTTCTACAACTGTGTTCAATACACCAACAATTTTTTGCTTAATAGTATCATTTTGTTTAACCATGATCAACTCTCCATCCTTATCAACTTCAACTAATAGATTAGTCAGAATTTTAATTATTCTTATCAAAAGATCAGTAGATTCAATTCTAAAAATGATTATTATTTGTTAATCATGCCGATAATAATAAAATTTTTTAGAATATACCTTATCACCTTCATAATATTGACATTGATTTCAATAGTTTTATCGAACAAAGAATGATACCTTTTTTTATTAGCTGAGTAAATTGGCAAAAGTGATAAAAAAAATTCCACAAAAATTTTATCATCTGTTAAAAAAACACTCTGATCCACAAATTCTTTGAGAATAGAAATTAATTTTATGGCCAACTTCTCGGAGGGAACTGCTAAAAATATTCGGAAAAGAGGCCTTATTTGATCAACAATAGTAGATTTGGAAGCCATCCATGCGTTACTAAGAATATCTAAAATGCTTTTGCATTTTAATTAATTTGTAAAATTTAATAAACATTACTATAGTAGAACGAACAAAGTTGAAACTAAATATTGCACAATAGGGCATGCGCGTCTTACCATTTAAAATGACAAATCTTTTTGAAAAGAAGCACAATAATCACACTGTTTTTATATGGTCAAATATTTTATAATAAATATTTTATAATAAAACATATGATATTTTATAATAAAACATATGATATTTTATATTCTGTGAAATTAACCTAAGATTTGTTGGATCGATGTCTTGCTAAAATCGCACGCATGGCATATCGGATTCTATTTCGTTTTGTCTGTTTTTTGTATGGGATCTCATTACATTCGCACTAAAAATGAATCTTTATTTTATATATAACTTCATATAACTAACGAAATGGTCTAATATAAAAATTTTTTTAATGAATGTGCTATTATGCTTATTAAATCTAAAGGATAATTTAATAGGAAGGTATCATAATGTCATATATCATATCTAATTTTACGAAAAATGTTCTCAATATTTATATTATAGGAGTAATAAAATAAATGTACTATGAGATTTACGTTTATCAAATATATTATTAATGTTCCATTTATAATATTTAGCACTTTTTACAGTAATAATTCTACCATAAAATATCCCAGATGGTAGATTTTCATAAAGATGTATTCCACAATTATTTCTTATCTTATATTCATAAGATAAGATATTTCAACACAAATTAAAATATTATATGTCTAATAAATTCAGAATTTCACATTCAAAATATTTCTCAATATTTTTCAAAATTTTAATTATGATAAATTATTAAATAAACATTTTTCTAATGTATAATTTCTCCAAATTATAGAATAATGTTTGTGCATGCGCGTGTAATAACACATAATATATTTCATTAAGTCGCATGTTCAAGTGTAAATGTAATCTACTTGAATTTATTGACTTATATAATTATAAAATTATCAATTCTATATTCGTCAATCATCTGGCAATCGATAAACTTTCATTATTTTATTATTTCCATTTTTGACACGTTAAAAATAATTGATTCATTCTACACATATCTGATAAATTATTATTATTTCAAAATATTCCAAGAAAGCATTTAAAGTGTTATATAATTCCACAAGATACATACTTTATTTATATAATTACACGTTTCATTAAAATAATCATTTAACAAGTATTATGTATTTTGAATAATTCAAAAAAACAATTTAACATAATAAACAAGAGAATCATTTCATTCGTCATTTAATTCGTCATTTAATTTTCAAAAAATAATATGTAATGCACATTAAACTCATACTCTCACTTTTTAAAATCTCTCATTTTTCATTTTATACAATTCTTGTAGTATATAATTAAAAGAATTTTCTTTTTAAAAAATTAAATTATATTTTATACATGCGCGAGCGAATAGTTGGTGAAAAAGTCAAACATTAACACTAATGGAACATGCGCGTTAATTTTATTTCATTGAATTTTGATGGAATCGAAAAAGAGAGAAAATGATTTTTTTATGCTTTCTTCTAAAAAGAGCATATTTGAAGATAGTGATAGCAGTTGTGAAGAAAGTGAATTACCACAAAAAATATCGTAATCAATAATAAAGTGTTATTGTCATAATAATTAATTCTTATAGAACCCCGCCTGTAAAATCAACTTTATCAAGTGAAGAAGATGATGATACTGATGGCGATGATGATACAGATCTAGACGAATTAAATAGCTTTCTTTTAAAAAATTCATCTAATAAAAACCTAAAAACAAAACCAAGGATAAATTATCAAAAACATTTAAAATGCAAGCTGAAATTAAAACTATTAATCCAGGATTATTAGAAGATGATGTGATTATCATTGATAGCTCCTCAAATGAAACATCTTTTGAAACTAATCTTTTTAGTGAGGATATTTCCTATCATGCACATAATGTATGTTTCTATTAAAATTTCTCTAAAAATTCATACTTTGAGATTAATTTTTAAATTATACTTTAGAATTTGATTAATGATTCGTATAATTTGTCTAATAAAAATTGTAACGTAAAAAATTCTGTACCAAAATCAAGGACCAGAAAAAGAGCTGGTGAAAGTTTGATTGAAAGAAATTTAAAAAAATTATCTGAACCAATTTTACTTAATGAAATACCATCTAATATTGATGCCATACCTGAAAAAGATAATACAACTAAAATGCTTATCATGGTCATGGTATTCTTTAAAGGTGTTACTAAAAAATATTTTCTTGACAATCAACTTCCACTCATCGAATCATTAACACCTAAAATCAAAGAAAACTATCCTGAAACGGTTGGTATTCCTCTACATTATTTTAAATTTTATGATGAAGAAAACAAAAGTTTAGATATTTGTAAATGTCCCATACAACACAATATGAAATATGCTGATTCTGTTGGTATATTTTTATAAAATTTCAAATAACTTAGTTCTTAATCACACGTTAATATATTTTATTTAACTCTATTTTTTAAATACATTAGTTAAATTCTTATTTCATTTTTTATACTTTATCTTCAGATATATTATAAAAAAAAATTTTAAATAGAATATTTATGATATCACTGTTGATGTAATAAATTTTATTATTAGACTGTATTATTATACCAACTGAAGGTGATGAGGAAGATTGGCGTACTGATTTAATAAGTATAAAGTTTCAAGATGGATCCAAACGTCCTATAATTCTTAAGATGAAACCTTCTGACAAATTTGAACCTATTTTTGAAAAGTATCTCACAATGATTAATAAATCAAAGGATCAAGTTCAATTTCGTTTTGATGGTGATCTTCTATCAGCAAACCAGTCACCTTGTGATGTTGATATGGATGAAGATTTTTGTATTGATGTTATTTTTGTATGATAGTGTAATTTTTTTAATTATCGTTTATTTCCTATGCGTTTATAAGAATATTTTATTAAAAAATTTTCTACAACTATGATTTAACACATTTACTTTTACATGATTTATATTCATCTTAAATGATAAAATTAAATATCCATAAAAATGGCACTAATAAATAAGTAAATTCAAGTATTTTGTGTCGTAATTCTCCATGCGATAGACCAAACAATAATATTAAGTGGACAACAACTAGAGTATTATCTATGTTGTTTATATGTGACTCAATCAAGATAAAATATTTAAGTATTGACGTCACATATAGCGAATATACATATATACTCTAATTAAGAATATGTAACGTATATAAATTTATTATTAAAATAATAAATTGCTATCCATAATTATAACATTTTGAATTTCACCGACTAATTTTTTTACAATTTTAATTTTTTCTCAGTTAGAGAAAATAATGGAATCTGTCTATCGAATTACATTTATTTTTTTTCAGAAAAATAAATTTCTTATTCTCTGTAGATTTATTAGTGGTAATTATTCGGGCATTAACATAGTGCGTATTTCGCAAAATACATTAATTGAGTTGTTAAGTTGAGTCATTAAATATTAAGATTTAATAGACTTAGTATCGCCAGTTTCAGTTGCATTCTCTTATTAAAAATTACGTCTTGTTAGTGACTTATTACTTTTTTATGGGGCTACAGTATTAGAATCACTTTAAAAAATGTTCTTATAGTCTAATATAAGGTTATATTTTTCATGGGATATGTTGTCTTTGTTAATATTAAAATAATAATGTAAAACTAAAATCTATGGTTTAAATTGTGTATTATGAATTCAACAATACCATCCCATTAATTAGATTTACAATCTTTCTTTCTAATTTTTATACTTAACTGAATATAAACAAAAATTTGATTTTTGAGTAGGTCCATTATCCGCAATCTTAGCAATAAACAACACATGCTACATGTAGAGAAACTTATAAATATATAACTGATATTATTGTAATCACTAACAAATGTAATAAAGTCGATTATTTTTTGCCACATAATTAATACGTTAATATAATATCTTAATAAATAATAGTTCATATGGGATGTTGCATTCTGTTATCCTTCCAAGTTTTAAGCTTTAAGCTTTAAGCTTAAGTTATTACTATGATTATGAATTGGATGTTTTAAGAGCAACAAGAAGGTTAACTAAACTCAGAACGTTGATAAGTGTTGCAGTAATATATGATTTCTTAGATTTTAGTAAACAATCATAATTGGAACTTACTATCAATAATATTTAATATCCTTTATTTTGGTGAATATAAATATCGCTATTGAGCACCAAAATAACGGCACGCATCTAGTAACGCATAAATGTGCCTTGGTGTCTACGAAAAGTAATATTACGTGAAACTAAAAATAACATACATGAACCACTATTGCGTGTTTTCTTTTTAATGATTTTTGGACGTTTTACTAGCAAATCCCACACTATCAGTTGAGTAGCAACTATTTCTTTGATCTAAATGAATTCATAATATTATGAATTCGTATACAGAAGAATAAAAAGGATGATTTCTAAAAGTAGACATTGTTATAAATATCTTTCGTAACATATAAAATTCTATATAGAATATAGAAGGTAATGGTTTGTTTTTCATAAATGAATTAAAGTGAGAGCAAAGACTAAATAAGTCATTCAGATTTATAAATTAGTAGCTAATAAAAAGAGAAATGGTACTTACATTATCATAAAAAAAATAGGCTAAAGTGGTTTTTAGTATGCATGCGCATGCTCGTGTGAAGAATTACGAGCCCAAATACTATGTTTAATTGGAAAATTAGTGGCTTTAATTTGATTAATTGAGGCTGAAAATACATTTTAATTTTTTGTGAAAATATATTAAGCTAAAAAACCTTTTATTAAACCAGGACTCTTTTTTTTAGTTGTTTTTTAGTTTTTTTTTTTAGTTACGAGGTTAAACCCCTGGCGCAGCTTATTGGGCTGTGAAGTTCAAGTTGGTCAGACTTGCTTCATTAAACGCTGTAGGCACCGCAGCGGAGTTTATTTTTTTCATCATATCCCAACCACACGACATCAAACACCAGCTCCGACTTATTATTCTTTCTTTATTATTCTGCGGTAATGTTGGAATTTAACACACTAAAAATAAACATCCTCGTTTTTGAGATAATAAGACCCCTACCCTATCCATCTATTGGACATTGGATCTATGGGAATCACCTCAATAGAGGCAGGAATTTACTATCGTACCCTAGTGCATCAGCACTCGATTTCGCCCTCCCATCAGGCTTCTTCCCACTATCAGCACCAGCATGTACTATAATTTTTTTATAGAAACATGCAATTACCATAGTGTTCCTACTAACTTCGGATTAAGTAATACGATAGACTAGAAACAGTGGGCGGCACCGGGATTCGAACTCATGCCCCCAATTTAATGAGTTCTAAGCCATCTGTCCGCTTTCTTGTTTTTTAGACTGGTCATTTTTCATTAACACGCTTCCCATGTAATATGAATTCGATTTTTGCCAAATCTATTTAAAGAAACAACCACTTTAGTGTGAAATAACAAATTCACAAAAGTGGCCGATAATGTGAAGTCGCCTGTATATAGTTTCACAATCTGTACATATTATGGAGTCACTCTAAACATTCGTGTAAACTATGGTTTCTGACCATCGTGATTTTAACTAAAATGTTTCCTTCTTTCTAAGTAACCGTGACGATCCACTGCTCTTGGAATATCAATATTCATCCAACGTTGTATTTGTGCCTTACAATCAAGCTTTCGTTGATTTGAACTATTATCAGCGATCCGCAAATTCAGACCAAATTTTCTATTACGTGACTGCAATAGGCATTATGAAGTTCTATAAGTCAACAACTATTTTGGGATTAACTTTAACTCTTAAATTAGAAATTCGTAACAAAAAATGTCATTGGAATTATAGCATAAGTTTCAGGATGTGGATAAAACCTAAATGACTTTGTTCTAAGAAAGTTCCTTTTCTTATGGAACAATATTTCAAGCAATTTGTGCATCATACGACTTAATCATCTGTAGTTTTTACTCTTTTGGTCATTGCCACAAAATTTTAAACCACTTTTTATTAGCTCGAAATTCATCAAAAACTTCGCATAATATTCTTTATTGTAGCTTAAGCAGTCTATCGATGATAAATTTACTTTATATATATATATCCATTGAGCATATTTTTAAAAAGAAAAGCATTTCATACATTTTACCTCCAGACACCTATTAATTCAGTGAAGTTTACGAAGATTTTGTTCTCGCACGTCAGCACTAAACTCCACTTTAGACTTAAAAATATTTATTAACAACTATTATAGTTCATAATACTTGAAAAAACACTAAAATGATAGAAGCAGCTTATCAAATACTACTTCCTAAGTTATTATTGACGGAAAAGCATCTTTTATGATCTGATCAATTACCTTTTTAGCTATTAACATAAACTCACGTTTCTATTAATAGCTTTGTATTCACAACCAATAATTTGAATACTACGCAACATAAATTATTTAAAAAATATAAAAAAATTTCATTTATGATTTTTACTAAAATCATAAATAAAAAGGTGATATAAAGTAAAAAAAAATTATATTTGTGATATAAGTGAATATATTTTGGAAATGATAAAAATTTCGTTATAGTTAGTTGGTTTGTCTTGGTGAATTTTTAGTGGGACACCAATTAGAGAAATAACGTCAATACACACATATTTAACAAGTGTTTTAGTTTTAGTGAATCTCTTTAAATATTCTTCTAGCCACCTAATGAATTCATCAAAAATAACCAGTAAATAACGATTGTTTTCTTTTTTCCCGAAGAGGACCCACCTAAAAATTTTAAATGAGTCTTTTGCATTAAAATGATGATAATTAGTAATACCAGATTGAGAATTAAACTTTTTACAAACATCGCCTGATTTTACATTATAAAATCGATGATTTTACATTAAAAAATGTTAATGTTTGGTGTTCAGGTCAGGTCAGAAGTACCTTTTTTACTGAAGTTTAAAGTCTACATAGCTTACCACACGTCTACAATTATCATACAAGTGTATTGATAATTTTTTTTATTTTCTCTTTTAGAGTATTAAATATACAATAAATAATACCATTGTCTAGTTTAAATCTACTACGTCTTGTATTTTTAACATTATTTTTAAGAGGAAATCCATTTTTGAGGTTTTTAAGTATTTTATGTGAGTTCATAGCGCAATAAATTTTATTCATTTTTAACGATTCTGCGATAGTGTTAGTGTTGTTACAAGTCTTAATAACTGAGGTTCTTATTTTAGATAGAATATCTACAATAAGATATTATGGAACTAGACGATATCGTGCTCTGAAGTAATACTCTTTCTGTTAGATGATCTACCAAACAATACGGTCATGGGAATCTTTCATGGTCTTAGGTAAGTCAATAGGTTATGATCTTTTTAAGCAGTGAATTCACTCTTTGCTAAGTAGTAAAGATGTTGGGTGTATCGTCTAAATTTTTGCTAAGGCCTCCTTCTTGGTTGTAGAATATTTTCTTTCAGTTTCGTTTAGCATTCTTCTCTCATAGGAAATTTTTTGCTGAACCCCGTCACATATATAACTTAAAGCTTAACAAATAGCGTTATCAGAAGCGTCCGCCATTCATCAGAGTTTCGCTTTAGATTAGAATACGATGGTGATTGTGCTGGCGTAAGCATTTAATTTAACCTTATTATTGAAAATCCACACTCATCTTAGACAAACTGAATTTACTTTATTGTTAAATTGTTTAGTGGAGGATTATTTTTCGCAAAATTAAGTTCAAAAGTTTGACAATAGCTTGCAATCTCTATGAATGATTTCATTTTCTCTTGGACGGGACTCTATAGGGTATTGGTTTACGTATCATTTTTTATCATATAAAGATTTGTCATCGCTGGAAATTTTGATTCTGAGAAATTTTAATTTCTGTTTGATAAATTAGCACTTTTTTGATTCTATTAAAGATTAGATTCTATTAAAGATTAGAGTCAGCTTTTGTTCATGATTTTTTAGCATTTTTATGAATTTTATAATATCACATAACTATATAACGCATAACTTACGAATTAAATCCTTCTGCAAAATATTCATCGCTTTTCAAAAAGCGATGAATATTTTTTAGACCAAACAACATCACATTAAATTGAAAGAGCCCATAAAGTTTGACAAACGTTGTTTTATCTCTATGTTCTAAGCGTTGAGGAATTTTCCAGGATCCGATTTTAAAATTTAACGTAAGGAAATATTTAGAAAATATTTCTAGCTTATTCTGAAATTCATCAATATTTGGTAACGGGTAGGAGTCTTTTTTATTATCATTTAAAAGACGATATTCATGGCAAATTCCTAACCCATCATTTTTCGTCTTGACAATTACTATAGAACATGCCTATAGATTATTGCTGGGCTCAATAATTTTTATATTAAACATAACTTGTAGTTTATCCTCCAGCTAATCGGAAATTTTATATGGGATTCATCTTAGTTGTTGACGTAAGGCTTCTGAGTCAGTCGTAATACAATGCATAACCACACTATTTTTATAAACCGTCAGCTCATTACTAATTTCTTCTATAAGACTTTTTCATCATGAAATATTGACAGTATGCATATCTAGATTGATTTATGAGCCATTATGAAAAGAGAGTGGTATTCTTACTTTTTAAAAATTGATAATTATATTCTTATAGTAAGTACCCGTTCCAATCATTGTCCGTAAAGTCATCTATAATTATTATATTTGACTCGGTCGATTTACAGCATAAAAACTACTACAAAACATGTCTCTTCAACTTTGAAAACATGCTTTGACTCTTATAATCTCATACTCTTTTATAACAAAAGCGAATAGATGGATTAGTGATATAGGCTTAGCTCTCTAGCCTTGAGGTCATGGGTTCAAGGCTAGGCACCGTGCACTGTTTCCAATATCTCGTTTCCTTTAATTCGATGTTAATAAGAACACTATGGTAATTTCGTGTTTCGATAAAAAGTTTTAGTTCATGCTGATAGTGGAAGGAAGCCTAATTAGAGGTTAAAATCGAGTGTTGATGCATGAGGATACAATACAAAAATTCTTACCATCGTAAAAGTGAATTCCATAGAGCCAATGTCCAAAAAATAGATAAGGTAGAAGTCATGATCTCCAAAAAACGAGGATGCGTCGTGAATTAAAATCCCACACTACCGCAGAATAAGTAGGAATTGTTGTGATGTGACTAGGTGAGTTATGGTTAAAAACTCCGGTATAGTTCCTGCAGCGTCATGGATTTTACCTCGTGATTAAAAAATCACATTTTCAAAATTATGACAAACTAGTGTCATCGTTTATTTAATTAATAGTTGCGGATTCAATCAAATCTAGTCTTGAGTTAACTAGTGTTACTTTTTATCCAGTGTGGACTAGAGTCAAAATTTCGGTACCATATGAATTGACACGCATTGTTATCAGATGTTTGGGTTTGTCGTTATTGAGGAATGACGCATACTTTGGACTCATTAACATCTTTCAATTTGCCTCTTTAAGTTAATTTGTTTATTAGCATAATTAGACAACAACGTGTGTATTATGCAAAAATCATTGCGGAATTTAGGTATTATAGTAAAGTACTATTCTAACAACTCCTCATCACGTCAGCATGGGATCATTTCTCAAAATCTTTCTCTACATAGTCTTTTCAACAGAGATATCGAGCTCAAACGCTTCCAACCAAAAAAAAAATTTTTTTTAGTTTTAAGTAGGTTAATGCTCAGAACCAATGCTATCACATTTCTATCAGAAACTCTTAGAGTTTCAGCTCAAAACGCTTGTCTAAGACGTGACGATTGTTTACAGCAAAAAATAATCGTTATCTATTGCTATTGTGCGCTGTCACTATTTTGGGCCAACAATAAAATGATAATTTGTGTAGAAATATTAAAATTTAAATGCACTACAAAAAATAATAATTACCAAGTCTGCATTAAATATTTTTCGTAATCAAAAAAAATCATCGAAAACGAATAAACATGTGATAAAAATTTTAATTACTCTATACGTCCATATGCATATATATAAAAAAAATTCAATGAAATACTATTAATTTGTGCATGTCTTAACTACATACATAAAGAAAAATGTTATTTCAATTGTTATTTTGTGAATTATAAATGCATTTTATAAAAAACGTTTAATGTAGAAAGTTCTAAAATAATATAGCAAAATTTTCAAATTTTGCCCCAGGTAGATTAGCGCCAATTTTTTGACAAATTAATCACAACAAAAAATAATAATGTCATCTGAGCATGAATAGCGTAGAGCTTTTTTATCAAGAAAATTTTTATTTAAAATCTTTAAGATAAATTTCAGGCATTCTTCATAGACAGTAGTTTCCTATTAATAAATTACGAAAACTTTTAATAGGACAAAATGAGTTTTGATTTTGTCTGCGCTGTAACCTCTTTAGATAATGCTGCAATATCATATTTAAGGAAAAATATTATTCGATAATTCCTATCTAACATCTGGAGTTATGGAAGACAAATGACCACTTAAAAATACAGACCATTGTATCTATATAGATATTATTTCGACAATATATAAAAATATCTATATAGATATTATTTCGACAATAAAATAGTATCTATATAAATATTATTTCGACAATAAAATAGTATCTATATAGATATTATTTCGACAATATATAAAAATATTATAATATCTAAAAAAAAATTTTCAAATCTCAAAGATTAAACATCGATTTGCTATTCATGGTGAGATGATAAACTAGTTCGAGCTATAGATGAAATTTCCTTGATTTTAAGAAAGATCTTTCATTTAGCAGTGTCAGTATTATACATACATCCGTTCTAGAGAAACAAATAATTTATGATTGGTGGACACCATAAATTCAAAATACTTATATTTAATGACAAAAAAAGAAAATATTATTAAAAACATCAGAGCTCATAATGTGTCAACAAATAACCGATTTCTTGTTTCTGGTGAAATAGAACGGAATAGACCTTTAAATCTTTTAATTCATAAATTACAGATCAATTATTTATAGTGATAACTGGCTAACGTACCACAATATCAGTGATATATGATTGGCCCGCCATACTGCGGTTGTAAATTTTAATTCCATTCATTATAAAGAGCGTATTACAGTAGTAAATACGAGAAAGGTATAATTTTATATAAAAAAATTGTAAGCTTCGACTTATTTTGCTTCAACCTACAACAAAACAACTGCTTATTGCCTTATGAAACGGAAGTTGGTCAAACATTAATTTATTAGACGCTGCAGAATTACTCATACTTTTTCACACAAACAAACCTATTTATTATTCTTTATAGGCGTATAAGTTTAACACACGAAAAACTCTACTTTTGAATGCCCACCTCTCAATCAATTTAAAAAAAAACTTCGACTCTATGAGAATCACTTCAACAGTGCAAAAATAAACTTCCGTGCCATATTTCAACAGCAATCGATTCTAACCACCCACCGTATTTCTTTCCACTGTCAGCTTGGTTTATAATTTTTTTATAAAAACACGCAGTTACCATAGTATTCTTACAAAATTCGGATTTAAGGATACAAAAGAACGTAAAAAATAGGCGGAAATGGGTTTCGGGCTAACAACTAAAAAATTTTTTAGCAGTACATTATACATGTAAACCTTTAGTACGACTGTAGTATAGCAACAAGTTTTTTACCATTTTTTGGACAAATTAATTACAACAAAAAATATTGTTGTCGTCACAAAACGAAGGATTACGAAAACTTTTAGTAAAATAGTTTTTATTTTGCAATCGTTTAGAAAAAGTCCTTAAGAGTAGCTATAAAAAATAAATTAAATACACAAATATTTATAGACATCCTGATAAATGAATATCAACATCCAGGTTATATGATTGATTATAATTTTACCTACAAAATTATTTTTTACTAAAAAATATTTAATACATGCATAGAAAGAAAAAAGTATTTATATTACAAAAAATAATAAAATTATCAATGCTATAATGACTAATAATGTAGCAATAGCTATCAGTTGTTTTTTATCTAAAATTAGTTAATATTTAATACGTAGAATTAACATTATTATATATATAATCACTTTTTAAAGTATTGCCTAAAGTAGTAAGTTTATTTAATAAATTTTTAGTAAGAGATTCTTCTTTTATACATCTTTCTTCCATATTTGATATTAATCTTTATTTGATTTAAATATTTGGATCCGAATTTAAAATAATACAAATATTACATATTTTGTTCCGTAAGTTCGTTATTCATATTTATACTAACAGTTTTTAATCGACTAACGCCTTTGTTAATTTCTTCCAAATACATTTTTTGTACATCTCTTTCATCCTCGAATTAAAATTAATAAGAATCATTGAAAATAAAATATATTAAATTTATAAAATCAATTTACTTGTAACAGCCGAGAAGTTTCCTAAAAATTAATATTACATGGATTTGAACTAAAGTCTAACTTACATTTGATACATTTTTGTTTTTTAATTCACATTCTTTAGATATTAAATTTAATTTATTATCTAACTCTTTTACAAGTTTCCTACGCTGAGTAAGCTCTTGACGATTAATTGATAGAAATTTCTCTATAAGAATAATTATTTTACTTAAATTAAGAAAAAATTAACAATTTTAACTCAAATATACCTGGGTTTTTTTCAACAACTATTACGGTTTTCTTTAATGAATCCAGTTCTAATCTCAAATTTTTCAAATCAATATCAGAGAGCATTTTCGATGTATCTTTCTCATTACTCAATTTTTCTAATCTTTTCTTTATATCACTATCAAATATTTATGATGATATTTTAAAAATTACACAACTGTAGATCAAATATTTTTCAAATAAAATTTATTTTTATATATAATTTAGTGGAAAGAATAAAAAACACCTGTAACATATAAATAATTTAGTTCTTACTTGTATACATTGTAGAATGGGTCTTTCATTGCATTTGTTACACGACGACTCGTAACGAAATTTTACATAGTAAATAACCTTGGATAATTTTATTTTAAATAATTCAAATTTTTATATATATAAATAGAATAATTATCAATTTTAATTATATATAAAATAATTTATATAATGTATTTTACTCTTTACAGTAGTTTCCTTTTTAAATAAAAAAAATATGTAAAATTAAATAAATACCATCAACTAAATTTCAAAGAAAATTGACACTTTATAAATTTATTACCAATATATAGAATTCGTTATTAAGGCATTAATACTTTATTAAGTAATATGATTGAATAAAATCATATCATTCTTTAAAATAATATTTTATAGATAAAATATTATTCAAAAATATGAGAAGTAATTTTTATATTTTTTTCTAACATCTAGCTTTTTATTTTTTAAAATCTTTTAACTAGTCTTAATTCTCAATCTATTTTATGAAATTAAAATAAATAAAAAAGATAACATTTTTCTTTGCGCTTGCGGTAGTTTTTACAAAGTTCCATTTTTGAAGTACAATGCAAACATGCACCGGCGAATTAAGATTAATGAATCTTTTGATTCACATTTGTAATTGTATAATTGTCATTTAAAATTAATGATCACACTCTAGAAACTATAATAAACGGAACTTTGTTAAGAACACTTATGATGAACTTAATATATAACTTGGAATTTAGTTTAAACGTAGTTATTCAATAGCATTCAAAAATACTTATTAATCTTGCAATGAAATAAAATGTTGTTGATCGTAAAAAAATTTTTATTTAATTAGCTCGTATGTACACATAATTTACCCATGAAAATGAGTTATTTTTTGATCGGTGTGAGATTTTTAACTGTAAATTTGAGAATTGCTCTTATCAATGTCAATGTGAGTACATATGTATTTTATCAATGAATGTAGAATAAATTGTTTTAAAATAACTTTTTTAACTCATAAAGTTTACTGATTTATGATTTCTCTTTCTTTATAATATAGTGAATGCATTTCACTATATTTGGACCGAAGCTGCTATAGGGGATAGTGATGCGACCGAATTTGGTAGAAATCAGCTCCTTTAATTCCTTCAGATTAATTAATTTAATCTTTGATAGTATGATTTTTCAAAAATTGAAAAAATATTTCCAATCGAATTTAAGAAAGGCGAATTTGGCGGCAAAAATAACTTTTTTAGATAAACTTTATAATATCATTAAGTCCTCTATGAAGTTGATTTAGGGCATTATCATATATAAAGATTTAATTATTAATATCCACTAATGTGCACTTAACGTTTAGTTATACTAAATAGCTCTTGAAGTCATCACAATTAACTGCTTTATATTTAATTTTGTGAATAAATCTGCCATACTTGTTCATTGCAGCGCCAACAGATATGACCGGAGAAACTCATCTGACTTCAATGTCATTTTTTGTCTTTTTACAACTGATAAGTTAAACTCATTGAAAAAAAAATAATTTTTTTTATTTGTATCTAGTTCCACCTTTCCGAACTTTTTGGAAAATTTGTGTCTAGATTTTAGGGTTGACTCTAAATTTCTTCTTTCAGGAATTAGATGGGTTCTTTTTCTGCTATAGTGAAAACTTTTAACAATTCTGTCCACTTCCCTTTTTCTTATAACAATGTCAAAGCTACCATATATCATTCTTTCAAGATCCTTTAGTTTTAATAAGCAATTTTTCTCAATCCACTTAATATGTCTGACTTTTTTTGTCGAATAATTCTAATCTTTAATCATCTCTCCGTTCTTTAATTTATGTTTAGTCTATTTTATTGAAGATTTTAATCGCTCTCCAAACATATTTGTAGTTGATTTATAGTGATTTGGAAATATCTTTGGTGAGCATTTCTTCAAGCTTTTTTGAAATAATTTTTCTTCTATCTTTATTACTGAATGATGATTTCCTTTATCGCTGTGACAATTTTCATTATTAAACTCAACCCTAAATGTGTTGAATGATATATCTTTTTTTTAACTATTGTATATTAGAATAAAATTTATTTAGTTAATATTTATATTAGTTATAAAATAGTCGTTTATACTTCGCGTATTATGATTAAATTGGAATTAATCTCACTTTTATTGTGATAAATATCATTTTGATAGGAAACCCTGAATTATCACTATGTCTATATTAAAATTCTAAATTATATTATTTTCATACTAATCTAATAGTATCTTAACGTATTATGTCCTGTATGATTAAAGAATATCTTACCAGGAATTATTTACTTAACTAAATTCCTATATTATCAATGAGGATAAGTTTAGAATCTTTTAACAATATTAAAATACACTATTTTTCGTTTAATATCGTGACTTGTCGTTAAATCTCGTTGTTGTATTTTTTAAATGTATCCTTTGTTTCGTTCATTGTCGTCATAGGTTTATAAAAGTTAATTTTTCGTACCTTATGTCAAATTTACTAACAGGGGACGGCAGAGAGAGAAAACGTACGTGCGACAGAATCTTAAAATAACATTAAAATAAATAGAATATTGTTACTTCTATCAGAAGGCGTGTATTCTCACTTGCTGATGAAGAGAAAGATTGAAAAAATATAGGTGAAAGACTTATCGTACCTATAACTACTTTTTCTAATATTGTCTAACACTATTTAAATATTAGTGCAGTTAAAGGGGAAACACCTAAAAAAACTTTCTGTTGGCCACAGAAAAGCAATTTGTTCATGGGTAGATAACAATCCCTTTCTCTCTTTGAATTAACTTTTTCAACGTGTTAACAATGAGTTCTCTTTTTCAAGGTCCTGTATTGTTAAGTATTTAAGGGACTTTTTTTACACTATTAAAATAGTCTTGTTCCTAGTGAAAGAAACATTATTCTTACAATTTATCTGCGCTATGCATATGCACTAAATTATAGGTATAATAGCGAGAACATCCATTGGAATTATTTATCATTGTTGTCAAAGTAAAATTTAAAATACTAACAAGAGCCGGAAAAGGACAATCCTTGGTAAGAACAAGAGCAAATTAGTCAGTTTATTGTGCTATATGCAGATACATACCTGCTGTTGCTGCAATCAATAAAATCTGAATACTCTGCTCCATGATGTTTTATTACGAAATCAAAACAGTTATATTCAAAAAGATTTTACATTAACTGAAACAGGTTTGTCATACAAACAGAACTATCAGCCCAGTTCTAGTGACGGATAATTGTATAGTTCATCATTCATTAATGATAGTTCATCATTCATTAATGATGGATTTTACTGGATTCGTTTTTCATCACCTGCCACCCTATTGCTCATTTTTAAATCCAGTTGAAACTTTTTTAGTATGTAGAAAAACTTTTTCAAAAAACAGACAGGTGTGTCCAATTAATAATGATCTAAAGATTTTTATTCAAGTAAATTCCAATGAAATAACACAAAAAAATTGTAGAAGTTACTACAGAAAAATGTTAGCGTATTTTGACAGATCATTGAACAAGGAAGAAGTTAAATATTATTATCATTTTTTATTCTTCTTTTTTTCTATTTTCTAATATTTCTTGTTCCTTTTTTTATATTGATGATAATGGACGAAACAAAATCTGTATTAAGAGATAATGACGATATTGAAAGCAAAATCGACGATATTGACGAATACTACACATATGAAAGAGATTAAATAATTATTAATACTATACTCAGCCAATTAAATATTTTTATATTATCTACTTAAATCGACTATGCATATGAATATAATATACATAATGTTTCTAATTTATACAGGGCGATCATCAACCCCTTTAACTTTCAAGATATTTCATGAAACAAAACACTTTATATGATTATCCCAAGATAAATGCTAATTAATATAATTATTTAGATATTGTCAGTTGCTTTAATAACTTTAGAAAAAAAAAGAAACATATTTTTCTAACCATATAAGCAAACGTATAGGAATCAATCAAATCCTTCTTTTTATTTGCAATATTCATAAATGATCTCTTGAGATCATCCCACGTCAATTTGATTCTGTCAGTTTGGAGGTCTTCAGAGTTTACAAATTCGTATTTATGGATAACTAAATGACGAAAACCCATAGAATTATAACGAACCAACCATCTATGCACGATTTAGAAACATTCAATAACATTATTTCTCAAATATCTTCAACCGTGCTCTGATCTCTTATTAAGATTTTTCCAAAGAACACGTTGATGTTATAATCTATTTCACCTATTATTCAGGTGGCAAAGTATTGTTTTAACGTTACGTTTTTATTTGAAGATGTGGGTTTTGTCAATTTGGACGCTGATTTCTGAGCCCTAAATTTGTTCTTTACGCTTCTAATTGTAATTGCGAAAACATCAAATACAAAGTTTTTTTAATTCACAATTGTTCTAAAAAAAATGTTAATTTTCATTGAAATTATATCAAAAATATAAATTTTGAAGCGAACCAAGTATAATATGAAAAAAATTTCAAAAAATGTGACCTACGAATAATAAAAAAAGTTTTTTTTTCATTTGATGGGTACTTTTTTGTACACAGTTAATAATTATAGAAAATCCCGTACATTCTTTTTTCCTTTTTTTAGTGTCGTTTTATTTCCACATTCATGAGTTATAATCATTGGAATTAGTTTTAAACGTTGTTGTAACTCAAATAGCTTCTTTTCTTAGTATTAATACTGACAACTGTCGATTACACAAATTTAATCGATATTTTTTTGATTGAAATATTAAAAATTTAAAGCCATTTTTAAAATATTTGCAATCATAGACAGCTGATTTAAATATTACAATCAAATTTTTTAAATTCCCCTTGAGGGATTATCGGCCATCCTTTTGTAAACATTAGCCAAAATATATGCTTATAGAATAGAATGTTATTTTTTCAATGGCCATAACGATAACTCACCGTAGTGCAGGCGTAATATAATTAGTGGCACTTTAGTTGTAATATTAATTTTCAAATTTTTCTTACACAGAGAAATAAACAATCCTATAAAACAAATATTTTTATACTAAGGATTACCTTTACCGACAAATACAATTCTGAAAGTGTGTAAAAAGAAATTTTAAAGGAAGATTAATATCAGTCCCTTTTGAATTTTTTTACATGCTTTAATCGTTAGTATTCATAAATCTTGATAGTTTCGTTTTTGAATTTAAATAATTCAAAAATAAGGAAACTGAGTATCATTGTACCCACTAAATCCATCTATTTGATTAGTTTGAAAAACTTTATTTTTAAATCAGACCACCAATCAACTACGTGAATTATCTAGAAAATTATCCAAATTATTACTCTAAGGTTTACTTCTTATGGAATGTTCTATAGACATTCTTATTCAAGGTTTGAACAGTTTCACTCAGGAATTGATACATTTATAAAAATTAAATTAAAGTTAGAGCTTCATTGAACAGGACATAAACAATATTAACTGCAACACTGAAGTAGACAAAATTTGAAAAAATAAAAATTATTTTCAATAATTTTGAAAAATATGTGTCAACTTACTTTCTTTAATTGATTACAAAAGTTCACAATTGAAATTTTGATTCAAAAGAAAGTAGCGTAAAAAACAATTTTGTTTATCACATTTCTTTTTTTACGCTTTCAATAAGTCAAACGTGAATTAAGTCATAAATTTTATATATTAAAACAAAAATTTTTTTATAAATGATGCATGATTTTATTTTCCTCCTTAACATTTAATAGTCATTTTAATTTTTATTATTTAAATAAATTTTATAATTTTGAAAGTAAACGCGCAAACTACGACGATCCAGACGTCTTGATATATAAAATCAGTATCCAAATATTACTAAAATATATTTTAGTAGAAAATAATTTAATTTTTATAATTCATTTTTAATACCATAGTAGTTTAAAATTTAACCTATAATGCTAATCTTAAAATCTGTCCAGATTGCTTGTTCATTTTACATAACGTTTATTGATTTCAATAAATTATTTCTGGTATGTTAAGATTTAAAAAAAAGTATTTGTTTGATGTTCCTTAGCTGACCTCCAACATAGAACTACCGTTTTTCGATTATATATTATTTCGATTTTATTGGCAAAATTTACGAAATTTACTTGAATACCAATAATTATATATTTTCATACGTTTTCAAATCATATAAATGCGCGCATGCGCATGAACGGTGTGAGATTTTATTTGTGCTTTAATAAAATAGTTAACCCATATTTTCCATATAATAAATACTATTTATTGAATAATAATTTTTATGACGATAGGAAAAGCCGTATAAGTACGCAATTATGATAATTGTATACATGATATATGATACAGTCTTATTAATTTATTCACACGTGCTTTCTGTAAAGTTTTACCAAAATGTCTGAAAATTAATTTATAATTAATTATAGTAAATTTTATTTTATAATTCTTTATTCTTGAAAAATACTTAAAATATTATATTTTAGACTTTTGGGTTCTAAATTCTTGCTTATTTATGGTTATCGGTGTTAGTCATCATAAAAATACACACTAAAAGCAGTTCTTTTTTACTATTATTCATTGAAAAAATTTTATAAACTAAAGATATACATGATCTACATTTTTCTTTATGCTGAAAGTGAAACAATGTATTATTAAAGTATAAATTGTTGTTGCAGTACCCTATGTTATTCATGCATATATTGACTCAGTCATCAATAATAATAATAATATTATCTTTATAAATACATAGAAGTGACTAGTATTTCTTGACTAACATTATTAAACCTATGACCTACGACACAATATGATGAAGAAGAATTTTATCAGTTGTTAACTTTGCAACGTGAAATAAGAATTAAACATGCACAGATTTACAAACACCTAGATTAGCATGATAGGGTATTTTCTTTTACTCATTGATTTTTAATGAATGAATGAGTTACAATAATCATTTTTCTAATTTTTTGACATGGTATTATTATGATAATACCCAAATCTCAGAAGTCAATCAATACAGCCTTATATTATATCTAAACTTAGAAATCATTATAGAATATTGGTGCATAAAATAAAATTAAATATAAGTTGAATTTATTATCCATTTAAAAAGTTAAAAAAGCCGAACTTCAACCAGAAACGATGAGATAAGCTAGTGTATCTCAACAAGTGACTGATTCATGTAATAATTGGCTCACTCAGCACAAGACACATGCATGACAGAGGTTTTTGTCAGTCGTATCTGTGCTGTATAGTAAGTAGATACGGTCAGTCATTCACCAACTATATTCGGCAAATTTATTTTCAAGTGATTAATGATATTTATATACATTTTGAATATTTAAGAACGCTTTAGGTTGTATTTTTTCGATTAGTTTTTTTGATAATATCTCTAAAGTAGTTATTATATATCTAATTACTTCAATTTTTAATTCTGTTAGTAGATTTACATATTTTATTGTTTTTATTATATTTTTAAAGAAATTATAAATAAGTAGCATGGACCTAGAAATTAGATTATTTCTAGTTCCCCGAACTTTTCGATAACTCTACTAATGGCTTACCTAGAGAAAAGAATATTAAGCAACAAAAGAAAACTCAAAAAATATTACATTTTTTTAACATCATTATAATCGAATATTCTCGTTCCAGTATTTAATTTTCAAATCATTGCAAGCTTGTTTCTCATTTCCATTGTAGTGTCCCTTGTTTCAACTTTTCATTGTTGTTTTGTTATCAAAAAATTTCTTAGAATGAAATTTAAATGATCTTGGGGAAAATTGACTGATATATGGTTTTGATTTTTATTTTTGCGAACAACTATTAAAAATTGAAACAGGCAAACGAAATAAGCAACACAGAAGGAAAAATAAACTTTAAATATTATTTGGGATATTATACCCGATATAAAATAATTGGAAATTGAAACCTTGTGTAATATAACGATATTAAAGAGAGGCAGATAGCACTAAAAGTATTCGGCTACTAAAAAACAATCCAAAGTATTTTTCATCAAATCACACGAGCAGCATATTCCATATTTATTTCATCCTCTGTTAAATCAAAGTTCACTTAAATTTAATTAAAATTTTTTTTAATAAATATCCAAAGATCAAAAATTGAAATAAGGGCAATATAATGAAAATTAAGACCAAGCATGCATTGATTTGAAAATTAAATACCTGAAAAATAATAGTCGATTAGGATAGTGTTAAAAACCGTGATATTGTTTAAGATCTCTTTTTCTGCTCTATATTCTTTTCTCAAAGTAGACTATTCGTAGAGTTCTCGAAAAGTTCAGATAACTAAAAATAGGCAAAATTTTTAGGTTACATACTACTCTATTGCCAAAAAATCATCCAATGTGACGGTTTTTGAAGAAAAACACTCAGTAATTTCTGATGAGGCCATCGATGACGAGCCCCACAAGCTCTTTACTGATTTCGCCTCACTAGTAGTTCAGTCTAGTAGAGTAGGAAGATCCTACTCTACCATGATAGGTTCTTGTCAATGAGTTATATGCGAAACATATATTCAAGCTGTCCAATTCCACTGTGTCCTCTGTGGCAAAAAAACTTCAAAATGCAGCAATGGTTCCAGCTAAACTAAAATGACGCTTGCCAGCGTATCACAGCCACATAAATAGTTAAAGTGCGTATATTTTAAAAGGTTGTTGGAATCTCAAAAAAAAGATAAAAGCTTTTGTATGTTACGTTAGCATCGGTGAAAATACTTTTGAATCAAGTTATTCAACAGCAGAAGTTATCGCACATAAAAGACAAATTCACATACATGGTAAGAACTTATATTGCCAGCTTGTACAATTATAGTTGGTAAGACGCTTTGGCGAAATTATAAATGAAATCAGTATGTATTTATCACAGTTGACCTCGAATTAAAAATTTTTATACAAAAAGATAGGCATCAGTTTCACATTAGAGAATCATGTTTCACTTTGTCATACGCTGAAAGTAGCATTTTCTTTTATAAGATAATAGTGGACACTACACAATGCCTTCATGTGTCTTTTATCTTATCAACGACGCTAATAAAGGATGAATAAATAACAAGTCAGAACACAAATATCTGTTTTCGTTCCACTTATAGCTATGTATTATATGTATATGGTATTGTTCGTTTCATAATTATTTTGAATTCTGTATGAGAATGAAAACTTCTGAATGAAGTATCATATGCAGGCAATATGAACCATATCCAACATCAC
>NW_027255093.1:0-44819 GCF_042242105.1 Pempheris klunzingeri
TAAGTTGTGGAGCATTAGATTTCAAGTACAATATAAGCTACAATAGTATTTTTAGTTTTTCAAATGTTTTTAACTCAAAAGCTATTCATCAAAAGTGTGATGTTTGGCATTAATCGATTAAAAGTCTCCTAAACTTCACTTAAAGAGTGAGTATTAATTGGAAAATCAAAAAAGATTAAGTTTATTCAATATAAAGAGGTTTTTAAGTAAAAAAAACCTTAGAACCAAAAAATACGTTCCATTCTAGTAAAACATAAAAAATAATAACAGATACATAACTTAATGTGATTTTTTATTGATATATTAATTTTTACCGTTAATTTTTTTTATTGTGATAAGCGTGTTATAACATAGTTTAAATGATCTAATTTGTATTTTTTATATGTTTTGATATTTTGAACATAAAAATTGTAAATAATTTTCTGTTCATATATGTAATAGTTTATCCGATGCTTTTTGGCTCCAAAAAATGTATCATCTATTTGATAACTTTCAAAAATATATAAAAAACAAGAATTTTAAACAAACTTTTGAATAAAACCACATTATGAAATATAAACTAACTCTAGGTATATAAATGTCACATTTTTTTTTAGTTACGAGGTTAAACCCCTGGCGCAGCTTATTGGGCTGTGAAGTTCAAGTTGGTCAGACTTGCTTCATTAAACGCTGTAGGCACCGCAGCGGAGTTTTTTTTTCATCATATCCGAACTACATGACATATATAAATGTCACAGTTGTAGTGTGCCACGTAATACAGTAATATAATAGAAAAGTTGTTCTAGAATATTTGAATGCAATCTACTTAAATTTATAAAAATATAAAGTGCATAAAAAATATACGGTTTAGATTCTAATCTAATAATATATGTTTTAAAAACTTACCATACACTTTCATCTTGGGATGGAGGGTTGATCGAAACCTCACTTCTTGTAGCTGGGAGTGAATATATTCAAACCAAAATCCCTTTCTTATTTTAATAAGACTGGTTTTTAAAACGTTCCAACAAAAATCGATTACGTTAGAATGCCTGTTACGATCAATATATTGCCCCCAATGATTGATGGTTTTGTGGTCAAAACCATAATCTCGGAGCGTGTTGTAAGCCCCCATTCGTCACTATAAATATTTTTGTCTGGGGTGACTTCATTTAGAATAATGGACACAAGAGTCCTGGCATCCCTTTTTCTACATAGAAGTATCCAACTTCTTCCAGCTTTCTTCGGTTGTCCTCTGTTACAAAACATAGGCACCTGCCTAAGACGCAAGGCCCATCTACTCTATTGCCATATCGTTGTTTTTGTTAACGATAGCTTACTCGGCATCTAAAAAAAGTGAACATCTTTTAAAATTTATATACTTATTACCATAAAAGACCTCAGCATCGGAGTCTGAGGAGGCAATATTCACTACTGCTTGGCGTAACTTTTTTAAACAATAAAAAAGTTTAATAACTAAAGTAATTACTATTTGGAACAACTAGAGGTCGGGGGTCGTGAACCTTCTTATCTTTCTAAAATCTTCATTTGTCGAAAATTAGATATCGACCCTTGTTGAATTTGCCTTTTCAAAGCAGCCAACTTTCGTCGATCTCCGGAACAAGCACTCAACCTCCAAATTTCTTCCGGTAGCCGAAAAAATCAGGAACGACATTTCTGATTTTTGCAATCCAATGCAAATAGGTTAATATATCAATATTTTTTCTCAATGAAAGAGAGCATTGTGTAGTCCAGGCCCCAATAATAAATTATTTTGATTATTTTTTATATATAAATTATGCGACGCATTAAGGGTGACCGAAGACGATAAAAAGTAGGTACCCTTGTAAGGAGACATCTTCGTTTTGCAAGTTATACTATAATCTTATTATAATCAGAAAAAAATACCAAATCACTTTTTGCAAATGTAGATGTATTGGAGCGTAACCCCGTTCCTTTGATAGAGCAGAGTTATGCTTACAAGGATATTCATGTTGCATTTTTTGCTAGAAATGTAGAAGGTTCAACACCTTTTACAGTGTCCGCATCTTACAGGAACGTTATGTATATGTTTAGATGTCACCAAAAAATTGAAAAATTGTTCATAATCGTTCTTAAGAACATAAAATTCGTCGCCATTTCTGTTGTGTTTAAGACTCATTTTCTTATTTCGGAAACACAGAGGAAGTTATTTTGATGTTAGTTTTGTATGGGCTATAAAGCGAAGAATCGGTATGATTTTTGTAGGGAATATTTTAATTAACGAGACGACTATAAAACAGCGCCGACTTGCAAAACAAAATCCAAAAAGTATACGTTTGGTCCCATATTACCTTTGTGCAACAAAGTTGACTCTATATATGAGTGATTTATTTAATTATTAAGTCAATAGCAACTTGAATTAGATTCGTCAATGTATTTTGACAAAATTATTATACAAAAGCTGTAAACTAAAACATATTTCCTTATATTGTTTAATTCCCAAAAGTCTCTTGTTAGAAGGTTCTGTGATTCTTCGCCTTTTTGTACATTTTTTATGTGAAGCTCCGATAAAAAACATTAACCACAGTTGTCCTGTCGCCATCAAAGAGGATGTCCCTAACAATACCACTAAGTGAAGCATTTATCTATTTTTTTTGTATATTAATAAAACTCATATGCTTTTTTTGAAAAGGACTTTAAAAAGATTTTCTTGTAAGAAGTCGTCAAACTCAAACAAACTAAACATAGAATCTAAGTGTACTGTTTGTTACAAAAAAAAACTATAAACGTTTGGTGTTATTGGAATAATGTAATAGAAACTTTAATAACATAACTTTTATGTCTATTTTCCAACATTATAGTGGACGTTTAACAACATAAAGCATCAAGTTTTATCATAATTATTGATTAATTTATTTTATTCTAATAATAAGAGTCTAACTAGTTTTGTTGCTTATAAACTATAAAAACATATAAAAAACACAAATTAAATGATTTTAACTAAGTAATAACACATTTATCACTATAAAGAATTTAAAAGTAAAAATTAATATATCAATACATACTACATCAAGATATTATTAATCTTTAATTATTTTTCATGTTTTATTGTAATCTAAAAAATAATTGTTGTTTCTAAAGTTTTATTTTACTTATAAACTTCTTTATATTTAATACACTTAGTCGTTTTTTTATTTTCCAGTACTAAATCACTCATTAACCTTAGTTTAGGAGACTTTTGATTAATTAATGTCAAATATCACTATTTAGATTAATATCTTTTGCGTTGAAAACATTTGAAAAACTAAAAATACTATTACAGCTTATATTGAACTTAAAATCTAATGAAGCAAACTAATAAGTGTGGAGATATTGTCAATATACTACGCGCTGCAGTAACAATCGTAAATAATAACTAATTGATTTTTTTTACTTTATATATATCAACTAAAAATGTATTAAGCATTTTAGTTTGTAATTTCAGTAAGAAAACACATTCTTATATGGTGAAATGAAGAAAGGTATGTTAAATCATTGGATTAAATTGTACACGATGACCTCAAAAAAGAGATTAAAAGAAAAATTTTTTTTTCATATTTAGAAAAAAATTTTTATATCGCTCCAGATGAGAAGACCAAACTTGATTTTTTGGTACTGTTTTTGGAGAAAAAAAGCTAAAAAAAATGCTAAAAATTGGGGAGCCACACGCTCCACATATACCTTCGCGTCAACGGAATAAAAAACAGTTATATGCTCAAATTCATGAGTATATTATATTCGTTCCTTTTGTTTTTGAGAGCCGTTTCAGCACGCTACAAATATTTCCTACGTTCTGAGTTTGAACATTGGAATTTTCATAATTAAATTAGCATCCCCTCCGAACAAGATATTAAACTCTCGAGGAAAGTAAAATTTCGCTTTTAGGTATTCTTTCGTGCTTTTCAAGTAGATATTTTTTCTAGTAGCTCGAATAATCGCATAATAGGAATAAAATTGGTAAAAAATTTAATAATGTGAGCATGCGTGTCGTGGCAATTTTATTCTAGGATTTGATCAAAATAATAACGAGTAATATCAACTCATTATTTATCAAAATATTAAAGCAATATGATAATTTTTTGAATGGTCAACTTTGGGTGAATGGAACTCTCTTTGAAATAAATAATTCTATATCTATGTAACAAGTCTTTTTTATTCTTCCAGTATGTATTTGGCAATAGATCAAGCTTATACTTTTAAGTACTCTATAAAGGTCAGATTATAATTCTTAATGCTTTGAGTTTATTTTAGGTTGTCTGATTAATCTAATTAATTTTAAACTATTTAAATAATTCTCTCCATATTATTGAAATCACTACTTACATGAAAAGCTTGTTTGTGGATTCTCGCTAACCTACAAAAAAACTGAAATTCTTTGTCGCAATTTATCAGAGAAATTTTTAGGAGTAATACATTTTTTATGCTGAAAAGTCGGTCAATATGCAGTCTTTCTTCCCTTCCTTGATTGAGCCAGAGTGGACTGTGAACGATTGAGTTATGGGTAGTTCTTTAATAATATAAAAAAGTGGTAGTATTTTATGCTATCATCCCTCCTAATGAATAGCTTTAGCAATTAATTTCTTATTAATTCAACTAATAACATTACTTTTTTAATTGGTGACTATCTGCTTTTGTTATTCTAAATAGTAAATCATCCAAGTTCACATATAACGTCGTAGTTAAAATTTTAGGGGATTACTAAATCGAGAAATTGTGTCGTTCTACGAAACAATAAGCAATTTTTTATTTTCAGTGCATCATAGTGGAAAAGCTTTTTTCACTTAGTAAATACGTCACAAATACTCACATATAATAATTTGTTTGCTGAAATAGGTCCCACTGATGAATTTGTATTACTTATTCGCATTTAAATGCCAATATCTAATAGTATAAGACTCAAAAAAACTTTTGGCATATGTAACATGACTTTATATAGTTAAGAGTTAATTGTTGGTATCCCGATCAAGGTAATTCGTTTCCGAAGAAGATTAAAAATTATAATACTTCCCATATGACCACAATTATCATTGTTGTGTTTTCCTTAAACAGCAATAAAATAAATATGCGTTGTTGATTCTAGAGCATCAAATCTACGAAAGTAATATCATCTATTTGAAATTTACTGCGTCTTGTATTCTTTGTATAAGTTAAAACGAACGATTCAATATTTAAATTTGCAAGTATTTAAACAGAGTTTATAGCTTCACCAATTTAGTTAATTTTTAATGACTCCGACATAGAATTAATGTTTTTTGAATTATTTAAAAACAATATGATTTATTCTGGAGGAAACATCAGTGATTTGATGTTTAATAGCTGGACAATAGCACACACTAAAATTATGAATAGTGCGGACAGATGGCTTAGCTCGTTGACTTCAAGGTCACGCGTTTGAGTCATGGTGCCACCAACTGTTTCTCTTATATCTTTTTTCTTAGTTAGTAGGAACACTATGGTAAATTCATGTTTCTATAAAAAAAATATAGTTCATGCTGGTAGCGGGAGGGTGAAATCGACAGCTGATGCACTATGGTATGATAGTAAATTTCCATAGAGCCAACTTTTAATAGATAAATATCATAGAAATGGTGGTCGCTCACAAACTAGGATGTTTACTGGGTTAAATTTCTACACTACCGCTGAATAGTTCGGTGCCGGGTGTATGTTATCATATAAAGAATAGAATTATGATGATAAACTCTGCTGCGGTACCTACAGCGTTTAATGAAGCAAGTATATCTAACTTGAACTTCACATCCCAATAAGTAGAGAAACTAGCGCCTGGGGTTTAATTTCGTAACAAAAAAACTTGAATTATACATCGAGAAATACGTCTATGGTAATCTTTTATGCTTCAAAGCTAAGGTCAAGGGGTTATTTGAAAAGTTAATTTATTTTTTGCCAACTATAAATGATGTTGAGGGATTACTAAAAATATTGCTGGGTCCCCTCCTACCTATCGTAGAATCTTTTGTTCTACGTTCTACTATACTAGTGTGGCAAATTATGCACTTAACACGGTCACATATTTGACTTTAAACACACTCAGTAGCGCTATCTGAAGCATCTGACTGGAAAAAAATAATTTTGAAATCAGGATACAACATTAAGGTATGATAAAGCCAAAAACATTTCTTTGATCTTCTGAATTAATATTTACATTTTTAATCGCAAATTAAGTTCTTTTTTGTTAAATCGTTTAATAGACGACTAATGTTTTTTAAAGTTAGACACAAGTCTTGGATAGTACCTGGCTACTATCTACACTTATGATTTAACATGCTTTAGATCAGAGAGTGTGAGAAATCCACACATACACGTTTTATTTTATAATATGGAGATTTCATATCAAAGAAAATCCCTCTAAAAAATTGATGTTTATTACCAAATCAGCTTGTTATATTTTATTCACAATTAGGTTAGGCTTTGCATTATAATCTTTTAGCGTTTTTACTTTTTTCAAAATATAAATTTAGTATACAAAACAAAATTTTTCAAAAAGATCTTTCAGCGTTATATTCATCTCTCTATGAAATGTGGCGGCCGCTTTTTTAAGACCCTACTACACCAAATTAAATCGACTGAGTTTTTCACGTGAAATAAGCGCGGAAATATCATTATCTATCTAGTAGTGTGTCAGAATTTTCCAGTACCCGTTTTAAGAATTTAAAGAAGTAACTATATCTGAAAAAAACTTATTATAAATATCCTCAATATTATGCAGCAGATAGGTACCTTGGTCTTTGTATTTACATATAACAGGCGATAATCATCGCGCATTTTTATATAGGGATTTTCTTTTCGAAAATTACTATAGGGCTTGTCTATAAAATATGGCTATACTTGGTGATTTTTTACTTAGCATGTCTTATAGTTCATCTGTAAACATATAGGACTATTTTTACGCAGCAAGTCTAAGTTCTTGACGTATAGATTCAGAGCCTGTCGTACTACAATTCTCAACAACATCAGTTTTTATCGCTATTTTTTTACAAAGACTTTTCCAGAATAAAATATTAAATTATACATATATCCCTTGAGATTAATTATGAAAAAAGAACGCTGTCGTTACTCTCGATAACTTAAAAATTCCATTCCTATAGTTTATAACAATTCCATTATTCCTCATTAAGTTGGCCCAAGTATTATGCCTTGAACTGGTCCATTTACGACTTAAACACTGCTATAACATATGAATTTCGAATTGAGGGCAAGTATTAAGTTATAAATCGTTAATTATTTGAACGCAATTAACCAAATAGTGTCTTTGAACACTTAATAATTACAGATTAGTCAAGAATAAACTACATATACCTCAATTATAAAAATGATTCAAGCCAAGATGTCGATATCAAGCCAATGGACACATATTCTTGTCGGCCTCAATCCTACCAATTATTAATAATATGGTAATCTCATGTTCTCATAAAAAAATTAGAGTTCATGCTTGTAGTGGGACGGTGAAATCGACAGCTGATGCACTAGAATATGAGATTAATTTACTGCTTCTTTTCGATTGACTCTCATAGAGCCAATGTTCAATAGATGGATATGGCGCGAGTGGTAGTCTCTTTTATTTTAGGATTTCAAGTTGGTTTAACTCTCACACTAAAATAATATAATCATAAGCTGGAGTTAATATGTGATGCAGATTGGTGAATTATGATAATAAACTCAGCTGCGGTGCCTACAGCTTTATATGAAGCAAGTCTGACAAACCTGAACTTCACATCCCAATAATTAGAATAAGCAGCACCAATGGTTTAACCTCGTAACTGAAAAAAATTCTTAATAGTCTTTTTTAAATTGAGCCTTTAAGGTATAACGAAGACATATTTTCATAAACATCGATCGATCAAAAACTTTGATCCATATTTTGTTTATTTTTAGCGTCAAAAATCTACAACGCCCCTGCTTTAAAAAAATCATTGTGGAATTTCGTTTTTATAGTTAAATAGTATTCTACAAACTCATAATGTAAGCATGGTATCATTTAAAAAATCCTTAATTTGATTTTTTTGCGGCAATATCAATCCTTAAAGATCCAATCAGAAAACAACTCTTTTGGGTTATTACGGAAAAGTTAATAATAAGAACAATTGTGAGAGTTTCAAATTAACGCCCTGATAAAAACACTAGGGCGATTACACTACTAACAATAATACTCATATTATTTGCGTAGTCACTATAGTCTTTTTAGAACAGTTTACTTATTTAATACATATTCAAGTTTATTTTTATGCGATAAAGTGGGATTTTAACTAACTAAACGTCCTTGTTTTAATGATACCACCGACCTATACATTTCAAACGTTTATTTGACGACAATCACTTCGACAAATAAATAATACGATTACAATATTTATAATAGAATAAAATCACTATAGTGATATTGCTTATTTCAGTTTTAGTCGCACAAAAAGTCTAAAATAGTACTCAAAGGGTAAAAATAAACTCCGCCTTGGATTGACGATCCATCTACTAGTATAATAATATTTGTTTTCTGTGCATTTTCAATAATGCTTTGTTGACTATTTTATTTCAATGCTTATTATTATTGTTTACATCGTTTCAAATTGCTTGATTTATGAATAGCTATAGCAATTTTCAATAGTTCTTTCACAATTATTAATAGCTTAATTATATCTCTAAATAGATTCCGCTATGTCTTATAATAAAGTCTATTTCTAGTCCATAGCAACTAATTATATTTTAATTAGTAAGAAAAACTCTTTTACCTTTAGGAAACCGAGTTTTTTCGTGACAAATGTAAACTATAAGTTTTTTCAATTAACCATTTTTTATATAAACCTTAAAGAGGTAAATTTTTAAGATAATTCAATAAAACACGCTTGTTTAATATATCATTTTAGATTTATTGAATTTTCAAGTCATTCCACTGCATATTATTTATAGTTTTTTTTATACTGTCGATATAAAAAAACCGACAATTTGAATCGTATAAGGCTGTACTTTTGTTCGATATATTTTGTTGTTTTCATGTAACAAAGCCTACCTTGTTTTTTACTCTATTTAAAGAAGAATAATAGTATTTAAAATCTGAATAACCCTTATACTGATAAATAATTGATTTTTTCAGATATATAAAAATTTTGTATATATCATTCATTATGAAATACTTATATAACGCTAGATGTCCTATATACATTGAATAAATCTTAGTTTAACTTAATAGAATATATAAAGGTTATCTTATATTGATCCACTAATTAAAAACACTAGTAGTTGCCAAAATGACGTTTACAGTCTTTGAGATAGTGCATTTCTTAGTATATCATAATTTTTGTGCATGATACACAATTTTGCACTCAAGTGATGCCTTAAAACTACTGGCTCTATAAGACTTTATTTAGTTGAGTTATAAAGACTTTTTATAAATTCAATATGTCATTTATATCATTTACGATCGCCTATTATGTCTTACTGTTATTTTATGATGTTAGCATGGAGCTATCGTCATAAAATATTTATTGTTAGATCACGTTTATAATTTAAAAAAAACAATGCCCTACTGATTTCATTTCGATTTTTCTTTATAGCACTTTTCGTTTGTATTGATGAATGCTCTAACTTTACGACTAAATAAGCTACGGAACACATGACTTGCACAGCTATCATCGCATATTTACACAATGATCAACCATTTATGGAAATCTTATTTTAGGGGGTGTTATTAGTTCTCTATATAATTAATATTAGCAATTTTTGAATTATTTTAATCCTTTTATTGAAATGAATATTTAGCAGTATTTTTTTCTTGCATCTGTATTTAATTCTTAAGCTAAATAGCGTTCTTCTACTATTTGCATGGTCAAAGTTACTCTACTGTTATGCAGCCACTAGAGCGTTCTGAGTAATTACTTATTAATTATAGTTTATATAGAAAATAGTAAGAAGGAATAGATGAAATTTAGGTCAGTAAAAATCTGACCAAAATTTCATCTAAATGTGAGAATACACATGTCATGCGCGCGCTAGATCCAAACTCCATTACGAATTACGAAGATAAACGATATAAAATAAGTATAGCTTATATAGATTACGAAACAGTTCGATTTAATAATAGAATAAGTTTACAGCTTTCTGGTTTACGTTAAAATTATTATATTTATTTATAAATAAATATGACAATTTATTATAAATTTCTACCTTATCAATATCTAAATTCTTATTTTGTAATCCACTATTTCAGTTTATCGTTATAATAATAAATGAGTTAGAGAAACGCTTATTGGAGGAGGTTCGTTACTTGAATCTTATAATATACACACTTTCTTTAGGATTCCTTGTAGGAACAATAATGTGTTTATTGACTACATAATAACTTGTTATAATTTATATACCAATTTTATATTATAAAAATATTTTTTATAATATTTCAACTTCAATTCAGCTAATTTTATTAGAGGACAATTTACTAATATCATATAATTCATATCGATTGTTACTTTATTCAGTATTAATTTTTAATAGTTTTGTATACTGTGTAAGCATAGTTCTTTTTATTGTTGTGACATTTCATACTTTATAGTTTTGCTCGAAAAAATTACTTATTGCTGTATATTTTTATTTATATAATCATTTTTTCTTAAAAAATTTATAGACTCTATTATACACAATGATAAGTCCAATTATTTTACGATGCTAGATTAGTCAACATTAAACAAAACATACTATGAGTGGTACTTAATGGGGCCTGGATAAACAAAAGAGCGTCAAAAAACTTATTCGAATTGTTAAATAATTCATTACAACATAATAACAGCTGCAAAACAAAGTTATTTTCATGAAATTGTAAATCAGCTACATGAATATTTACCTTATATACATACCTTAATTGGCACTGGTAACTTGAAAATATATATATTTCACTTTTTAGCAGAAAAATTAATTTCAACTACAATAGCTGCAAGAACTAAGTTCCTATAGGTATATTAAATTTACATCACCTCTATCTAAGTGCTTGTTATAATTCTGACTAATTATTTTAGAAATTATTTATTGATTACTGTTTATTGTTTTAAATGAATTTTTTAGATGCAATATCAATATTAGTCACAAAACATAGATATTAATAGTTGTGAAGCATTATTATTAACTAAATGAAATTTAATTAACAATTGATATACGTATGGTGTTTTTTCAGAGTACCATCTAAATAATACTGTCATCTATCAACATACCGACGGTGTGTTATTCAGTGTGTTTAAATTTTTATTTTAACTCTTGAATCCAACCGTTTTCGTTTATTAACTTACACACAAGTAATTAATTAAATTTTATAAAAAACTTAATATCAAATTTTATTATGTTGTTAAGAAATTAGTGTGAGCGTGGTAGTTTGAGAAAATTGACGCTATGAAAATTCGATTATTGCTTTAAACTAATAAAGTCTAAGTTAGAGGTGGTAAGATATTTTTTAACAATCACGCTTTATAAATTCTAATTCATAGTACTATTTCTAAACTAATTAATATAAATTTATAGAATTAAAATGGCTTTGATTAGTTAATTAAGGTCTATATGGGACGTTATTGATCACTTTATTTTATTAATTGTGATAAAATGAAATAAATAAATTATCTTAGATTTTATAGTTTTGTGCTCGCTAACTACTATGACTATGGCGCGGGTTCGAGTCCCATTGTCATCCACCTATCTTGGTCTTTCGTATACCTTTATCCGACTTTTTTAGATACACTATCGTAATTTCATATATTAAAAAAAATTATAGATAATTCAGGTAGTAGGTGGGTGGAATCCGAATCTGATGCACTAGGAGTAGATTTCTGCCTCATTTGACGTTATTCCTATAAAGCTAATTTCAGAGAAATTGACAGTGTAATTTTTATCATTAAAATATGTTTGGTGGGTCAAATTTTTACATTAAAGTGGAATAATAAGCACGTTGGCGAGAATTAAGATAATTATCTTTTCTGTCATGCGCACAGTGTGTAATGAAGTAGTTGAGATCTACTTGAACTCCAGAAATCAATAAACTGCGCCAGAGAATTTACCTTGTGACTAAAAAAATTGAAAAGCACATACTATTTTTTAATGATTCTAATGCGAGTATACTTTTAGTATAATCATAATCATTGATATAGTCGTCAGGTAGAATTTAAAATTAATCACTAATATTGACAAAATCTAAATCAAACAGCACAACTAAATTTAAATAATATTCAAGTAACATCTAAACAGATGGTGCCAGAGAACATATTCGCAGAATATTTTCGAGAAGTTAAAATCAAAATTCGAACATCTACGAAATATCGCGACTTTTTATTTGTCAGAATTAATTTGCCTATCCCAAAAAATGTACATCAATTAACTCATTAATATCTCAAACTGCTAAAGGTCCAATTTATCCTTCATAGTAGAGATAAAAAATTGTACTTACTAAGTGTAGCTCCTCTGTCTTAAGTTATTCATCTGGATGTTTTTAAGTATATAATAATTAATATTAGCTGTTGTAGCAGTAGCGACTACAACTCATTTATAACCCACCGATAAAGCTTTTTAGCCAATATCACACCTGAAGCCTCTACTGGTTGTATTATCAAATTAATGTGTTTAATCAACCTTGATTGCTACGAAAGGTACGCTAAGTTTGTTTTTTTAAGTAGATAGAAAGTAATATGTTTTTAAGTAGATAGAAAGTGATATGTTTTTTAAGTGGATAGAAAAATGATATGTTTCTCTAAGTAGATAGAGAGTGATATGTTTTTCTAAGTAGATAGAAAGTGATATGTTTTTTAAGTGGAAAGAAAGAGATATGTTTTCTTATTTGTAAGGACTTCGAAAAGCCTTCAGTATGTATCATATGCACTGGTTAAGAGATTTTTTGCTAAATCAATTCAGAACAAACTATAAAAGAGATGGAATAGATGTGTATTCTGCAATTTGCTATGTAGATTTTAGTAGTTCTAATCGATAGAACTAAAATACGTAAAGTGATATCATACATTCCCTAATTTATTCCTATATATCAGTGAGAATGTTCAAATAGCTACTCTTATTTTATTCACAAGAATAATAATCTCTACTAGTATATTTTCGATTTACAGTAATATAAATTTAGAAAAAATACAGATATGAATAAGAATTGTTAATTGCTATATACATCCCTAACACAAGATAATACACAGAGCTCATTAAAAAAAGCGAATTCCTATAGGAAGGCGTTAAAGGAATTTTGTTTCTTAATCTAAAATAATGTTATCACAATACAATAATAATACTGTATTTACGGCGCGCCAATTTGCTAATTCGGAGAAATTAGGGGGTTGTTTTTTTAACCTTGATGAAAACGAAAAAAATCCATAACGTATTTTCTTACCACACCCCATGCTGATATTATAATCACATTTATTCAATTAATTAACTATTATTCTAATGATTTAAATAAAAAGCACAAGTATACAACATAGTCTAGTGATAAAATGTTCAAATTAATTTATTGAGAACCATATAAGACTAACTTTAACAATATCGACAAAATTATTTTAATTTAAACTTAGTTAGAAATAGCAGTATTAGTAAAATGAAACTTTTATTATAATAGTCAGTTCTTTAACAAACATCTCAGATTGATCTATTATGAATCTACAAAAGTAATCAATATAAAAATAGTCTCCTAATTTATTATCTAAGATAATATAGAGAATGGTTTACAACTTTAGTATAAATAGTATTTTTATATTTAGTAGCGTCAAGCGAACACACGCTTTATTCAAATTTAGGCAATTAATTAAAGTAACTAAGATCAATATAATACTCTATTATATAGAATGTAAGAGCAATAATGTAACTGCTATCAAATATTCACTCACATCAATAAAAGAATATTTAAAGTTCGTCCTTAAATGGTGGAGTCGGTATTTGTTCAGATTCTTCATCAATAGCTTCGGTTGAGTTTGTTGATATAGATGGTGACTCATCAGAAAAGTTCTTGTCAAATTCCGGTTTATCAGAATCTGAATCTGAATCAGCATTAACAATGGTGGAATTATTCACGGCCGTATCATTTTTTGCAGCATCAGGCGCTTTTGTAGTGTTTTTCTTCGATTTTCCATTTTTAAGTTCTTTTGCCGCTTTCTTTTTTTTTAATTCTTCTTCCTTCATTTTACGTTCAATTTCATTATTTATATCTGCTAAAATTTGAATATGTTCAAAGCCCTGTTGCTGAATAGTTTCAATACGCTCACGAATGTGAGTGGAGTTAAAGGGTTTATTTTCCCATGGTTTAACTTTTTTCCACTCTTCATATTCTGTAGTAATAATTTTTTTCAAAGCCAAAATGTTATCGGAAAACATATTAAATGATGTCATATTAAATCGCGATTTAATAACATCAGTTGAGTTGTTTAAAATACTAATAATGCCATTCATTTGGCTGATAACAGTTGATGCCGATTTGACTAAACCCTGTACAGCGAGAGTTCTCTCACTCGTCTTTTAACAACTGCGAATTCTTTTTTAAACTTTTTAAAACTTTATTATTTACTGTAGCATTTGACATATAACCGTTTTCTTCAAACCATTCAGATTTTTCTTTAACAACAGTAAGAAGATTATTTCGTTCAATATCATTGACAAAAGCATACAAAGTACCATCAACATCTAGATTATATCGACACTCATTTATAAATGATTCTAATTTATTCATAGCAGCTGAATTTTCTCTTTTTCAATTTCTTTTAAACGTATAGATTTTATTTTACTCTGATAATAGAAAATTTCATCATTAGTAGGCAAGTGGAGACCACTTTTATTAGAAACTATTGAAAGACTCTGTTTGAATTTTTTCACAAGTTTTTTAGGAGCAGGAGTTGTATCATTTATAGCTGTAATATTGTCACCAACAGTACCATTATTTTTATCAGTGATATTAGGGAAATTAGAGTTTGGTAGTATTGTTGATTGTGTATCATTGCTAGGAGTTGCTGTAGTAGTTTGTGTGTTATTAAAATCATTTTCTTTCGTCAATTCTTCTTGAAGTGTGGAAGATTCTGGAATATCATCGGCTGATTCGCTTTCACCGTTGTCTTCTTTCTTGCCAACAAAAAGGTTTGTTACTTTCTCCTTCAACTTATCAAATGTGGAACCACCATCTTTTCTGATTAATACAGCCTCAGCTGAAGTAATAGAAACAATTCCAAGATTATCATAACTTGCATGAATTCTAACCATATCTAAATAATAATCTTCTTTGTACTTATCAAAAGTTTCTTTAACACCAATAATGTGATATTTGTTAAGGATATCTTTGGAGCTAACAACTGACTGATCATAATAGTCTGGGATTTCACCGTATTTTAGATAGGCAGAAAAGTCGTGTGTAATATTTTTGATTGTAAGTACCTTTCCTTGCGTAGTCGATTGCATATGTTTATAGAGAACTTTTTCGATATGTTTCATAGTAGTGGATCCATCGTCATTAATTTCTGTTTTCTCATAGGCAACAACTATTGGAAATACAGCAGCTTTATTGACGACAATTTTTTTCACCTTAAAAAAAGCAGATTTCGATGCAGTAATAAACGTTGCACCCAATACAGCATCTTCATCTGTATTAAGAATATTACTTAATCGATTCCTACATCAGAAATTAATACATGGCCTATTTTAATTAACATACATGTTAGTTTTTCTTTTAATAACTGATTGTACCATAGGAATGCGCGAACCTCCGCCCATAAGAACTACTTGAACTAGATTACTCTACATCACAAAAAAAGTAATTAGTGTCGATATTATATATAAAAAATGTTGTTTTTTAGTTGATCAAATTCAATTATTATGACATATTAAAAATTCATGTAGTCTAAAATTTTTCTATAAAAAATGTATATACTAATAAAGCTTATAAGCACTTATATAGTAAATAAAATAATTGTAAACTTTATTATAATTAAACTGAAAAGCTATATAAAGTTATTTTTAGTAAATAATTACTATATTAAGATGAAATCATATTCTGCTTTGTTTATATTAAGATATTCCCAGGAAGTTATTTTTTAAAAAAACAAATATATGTAACAGTCATTTTATAAAAAAGACAAATTTATGTAACAAAATGTTGAGTTATGTGAATATAAAATTTAAAGGGATATAGATTTTATCCAGATTAAGTTTGCATACTTGACGACGTCTATGATATAAAAAATTCCTAACATTTTTCCCGATTATTATATAACTGGTGATTAGAGAGGTGGTGTTAATTAACGTCCTGGTTATAAAAATCTAAATCGGATATTTAGCTAAATGCTCTCTACCTGTTCATTATTTTTGATATTTCGTATTCCTTTACCCAAATTTTATAGACACACTATGGCAATTCCACGAAATTATCCAAAAACGAATAGATAATGTTGGTAGTTGAAGAGTGAAATCGAGTGCCAATGCATTAAGATATAATTCCCAAAAAGCCAACGTCCAAATAATATATAAGGGGTGGTGATCACCGCAAAACAAGGATGTTAAGTGAGTTTAAGCCCATATTATCGCGTAATATAAAGAATAAGCATGATGATGTGAATTATTATGACGTAAATTACTATCATTGGCTCCGCGGAGGCGTCTGCAGCGTTCAATTGATCAAGTCAGACTTGAAATTTTTTTTAATTCTAGATGTTATGTAGAGAAGAATTTAAGAAATATTTCTATTTAAAATTAGTATAATATTACACCTAAAAAATATATTGTAAATTATGAGATATAAAAATACTTTATTGTAGTGAAAATAAAATTACGGAATATGATGGTGTTATTAAAAAAGGAACTAATTTTTATTGTGCCATCAATAAATTATAGCAATAAATTGATGAAACTTTGAATTTGAACATAGTATCTCACTAATTAGTTATAACATAACTTATAAGAAGGAAAATCTAATAATATATATGTAAATTATCTAAAGTATGGCAAAAAATAGTGTATTTCTAATATATTGTTTTATTAAAAATATGACTCGTAGAAATTTATAACTTACAGCGAAAATATAAAGTTGAGGATCTTCTATAGAAAAATGAATTCCATTATTAACAATAGCAGTTAACAAAGATGTAGATTTTTGACAAGGTCTACCATATTTAAAGACTAGAGGTTGTTTTAATTTCCAATAGTAATGCTTTAAATTCGAGAAATTTATTGTATTTTAGTTTTATAAAAAAACTTAATAGATCATAGTTTTAGGATCAAGCTCACTGAGGATCTATAGTAGTATTGGGAACTACAAATCTGCACCATAATAGAAAATGTGATTTGTTTAAAATCGAGAATTTTATATTCTTAGTTAATTATTATGCAAATATCATATTCTGAAGCATTATAAATGAAATATTGTGTTAAAATTTTGAAGGAATATTTAGCACAAAATTAAGTAGCTGTAATGGATAAGTCATAAATATCGTTGTAAAATATAAAAGTTGGGTGATTTTTAGAAAATTACCCCATCGCAGCATTTTTAAAATATTAAAGAGAAGTAAACTTAATTTTTAAATTGATATATCAATCAAAAAAATTCCTTGCAGGTGGAAAAGTAGATTTAGTTGTCAAATTATAATTAGCTACCTACTACCCATGTTTTTAATGATAAAAACATCTTTATTTATAAAATGAACTAATGATGATGGTGAATTTTAATTTAAAGATATACTTCGTATTACAATAACTCAACAAGTGCGTTTTATATTTCAATAGTGGAATAAATTATTACGATTCTGCCACGAAGTAAACTATTTATTAAATATATACATACATTTTAGCTGCTAGTGGTTATTAAATAATGGGTGAAGAACTTATTCAGATTCAAAAATAATTTATAAAGAAATTTTTATTTGGCGATGATCCACGATGGATTTAACCCCCTAACGATTCCATAAATCCAAAGAGATTAATAAAAATAACTATAATAGATGATGCTTTTTTCATTGATATTAAAACAGTCATTTTTTGGTATAAATGTTATAGTGAATTAGATGGGCGATGACTAAAGTTAAATTTAGGTCTAACAAGAGTCACATGCAAATTAAAACGGCTAATTTTTAGCCAGTTTTAATATATAAGTTTTGTTTTACATGCGTATTTATCTCTTTTTTAATCAATAAATTTAAACAAAGTTACTTTTACGTTATATGTAAATATGAAAATGTTAAATTACTGCCGAAATATTCGCTGATTTCAGTGCTTGATCTATAGAATTTAGACTTTTTTCAATATATTCTATACAACTCGATTCAACTTCAGATATTTTAATTATATCGTTAAAATCTTCGTCTTGATAAAAAGATTCTATCTATATAAAAGTAATAGGAGTTAAAAATAATTTAAATAGATTTATTAAAAATTACTGATATTTTGGTACTATTTACACCAGTTAGAATTCTTTTAATACGTTGTGCTTCTTCCATAAGAGTGAAATTTCTCCTTGAATTGCTAATGGTTTTATAATTTATTTTAGTCTTTTGCTAGATAAGATGGAATGATTGAAGTGTTCTAATATATAGCTCATACTTCGAATTTTTTGATAATAATATTCATGATTTTAGAATCGATTTCTGAAACCCCATTCAAATTATAACCATAACCGATGATTGTACAGCTTGGATACTTTTTTTTCGTGTACTTACTTTCATTTAACTCTTGACAGCCTATCAAATGAAATAATTCAAAAATTATACCTAATAAGTTGTAGGTGACCGAAAAAAATCCGCATGAACATTGTGGAAAATATACTAGCGATGCTTATAGTTAACTAGCATTTTAATATCGTATATAGCAATTATATCAAGACTATACATACATATTGAACTCAACATTTTATAATTTTGAGTGTAATATTATATTAAAAAGAGAATCTTAGTCTTATGAGTAAGAAATATCTTGACTAAAGTATTACCATATATTTTAGTCAAGATAATAAATTAAAGAATTTTCTACTATAGTAGCAGATGCAGATATGTCTCGTGAATTTCAGAGTGATTTTTAAAAAACATAGAATAATTTAGCATACAAGAAAAATATATATACTACTAAGATTGTAAATTTTCAATTTATGATAACCCCTAAAACATCTACTACAGTACATAAAGTCCTAATATATGACTTTTTTTAAAATTTTCATGTAAATAATAAATGGGTTATTATTTACATGAAAAGTGAGAATTTATACCGAATTCAAGTAAAACAAATTTCCAAAAATTTATCTAGTTTTTCTTTAGTCTAATTAAAATTTTAAAAATTTGATTTAAGAAGATAAAAATTTATCAGTATAGCAGAAATGTGCTACGTTATATAAATCTTGTGTTTAAAAGTCCAGTGAATATTAATAGTATTTAAAAATTATATATATTAGTAATATTTTAAAAGGAAGAATCACTTTATATTTAAATTAATCATAAAATTATGAAATTAACTTATGTCCCATTAAGCGATCTCATAAACTAATAATATAAATTCGTGTTCTAGAGTTAGGGTGATTTGCAATAGTATAATGTAAATTCAAGTCAAGTCAAGCACGTGAATAATCGATACATCTTTCGACATTAGATATTAGTAACTTTGCCTCTAATCATCACATTTGTACACACAGTAAAAAGTAAAAGACTAGTTCTGATAACACAAATTTTACTTAATGAATCAATCAGGTAGCCAATATCCAGCAAAATAAGCAGATTATATTTAAATATAAGAAAAATTTGCTATATAAAAAAAGTTAAGATGTTAAGAGAAGAATAGAGTGAAAAATTTTATTTTTTCTTAAATAAAAATGAATAGATTTAATTCACAAGTTCATAGTTATGATAATTCTATTGGACTTTACATGACTAAAAGTTCCGTCAGATACAGGACTGCTATCATTTTTCTAGACAAAAGTCGCTCTCTCATGAGACTGAGCTGAATTATAATGATGAACATGGAAATATTTTTTAGTAAGCATTGACTAAATTACTATTTTCAAGCAATCTCTACAAATAACAATTTTACCGTCTCTTATAGAAAACCCCAATACTCTACAAACTTATTAGTAGTTGGAATAATTACCAATAAAACTATTTTAGCTTTTAGATAAATAAATGTACATATCAATAATTAACTTATAAGGAGTTAAACTGAGGGTATTTTGTCACAAAATTATACTTTCAATGACCCAAGAATTAGAAAGTAAATCAATATTTATTGGTAGATTTGTGAAAATTTAAAGTTGTTTACAAACAACTTTAAACTGACTATAACTCTGTGTAACTTAATGTCAATTATTATTTTGTTTTTCCAAGTGCTTCATGAGACTAATAGAGCTACTTTAAGAAATAAATTATATCACTTTAAGTTCTAAGATTAATCTAAAATTCCATTTATCCCTACAAAAATAAATCGTTAGGTTAAAATATGGAAAATAAGATTATTTCACCTTTTGAAAAGTAAATCAATACATACATTTAGCGGGGCCTTTTTTTAAAAAGAGACCATATGTTTTTTTGTTGTGAAATTATGCCGATTATTAACATAAAAATTTTTTTAAAATTAAAAGAAAATCCAACACAAAAATAAGGCGAAAATCTCTAAATCTGCTGAATCCGAATATATCCGATCTTGACCGACATTAAAAATCAATCATCAAGTAGTTTTACCAGTAGACCTATTACTAAAAATTAGACTGATTTAAGCAAAATTGATGGTGCGAATGAAAAATTTGTTTTTACTTCAGATTCAAAATGTTTTGAAGTCAGTAAAACTATGAATTTTTAGATCAACAAGACCAATGCTATATTCTTATGAATGACCGATTTCGACTACAAATGTAAAAAAAACATACTGCATAAAGCTCCTGGTTATATATATAAATCTACGAACTCTTGGATTGTTTTAAAATATAGTTTTAAAATGATTTCTAATACAGCCCTATTAAAATCTAATAGAAATTTGGTGGCCTCCTCACAAAAGAACTATAGCATATACTACAGAACACATAATACAATAAACATTTATAATGTGCCTAGAATATTTCTGTGAAGAGAATCCTCCATGTTATGAATGTGTAAAAGATACTTTGAATAAATTATTATTTATTTTATATTTGGGCCGTAATTTTTTTAAAATACAAACTCAGAAGATAGATAGAAATCAATGATTAAAGTATACACATTGGAGCTTATCTTAGCATTAAAGTATCAGTTTGTTAGATCAAATTAGTTTGCTATAAAATTACTAGAATAAGTAAGAGTTGTGCCTAGACTAGCAAAAAAAATCGGGTAATGAGGGAGTAATAAATTTTAGCAAGTTTATGAAATTAATTAATGAACAAAAATAGTTTTTGCTAATTATTATAATATTTCGGCGACCATCGCCATACAAACATTACTGGAATCCTAGTTATTTCTGACGATTAGTATCTTTTAAAACTTTATTATGCTTTTCAAATTATTTTTTTTATTAATTTATTGAAAAATTAAACATGGGGGCTTTTAAAGTAAAAAAAACAATATATTCATATTAGATCTTAAGTCGCTCAAATGGTTTAATATTTAAAATATAACGAATATTTTTTAAGAATCAAAAACCTATTAATACTCTTCGTAAATAAATATGAAATAAAATTATCTTAGATTCCACAAAATTTAATTTCAAAACATAAAAAATCTTTTAGAGGAAATTATGCAACATACAAATATACGTGTAGAAACACCCCAAGTCAAATATCTAACATTTATTCTTGAATTCTACATTATAAATAATAGTAGCGAAATTCAAAGCTTTCTAAGTCATTGAATTTGTTGATATAGTAGTTCATTCAAAGTCCAATATTACCTATCTTTTCAAATTTTATAATTCCTAATATTTGATCTTTTCCTAAAATTAAAAACAATCTATTAAGACTTAATTGCTATAATATATAAATGAATCAAGTGAAAAATGAAACTATCTTAATTATTACTAGGATAACCTGCTTGATTAAAGCGGATTTAAAATTTGACGTTAACGTTATAAAATAATCTTATTATTTTACAGAGATTTATTATAAGAATATAAAATCATGTCAAAAGACGAATAATTAAATTGATGCTATATTTGTCATAGTTCTTAATTATCAAATTTGAAGATCATGAGTAGTATGCATATTCTTTGAAATGAAAAATCTTGTATATACCGAAAAAAATTAGTTTGTACAAATAGTATAATTCATGCTGTTTAGTAAAGTATTCGTTTTGCAGTTTAAAAGAACTTCCATCTAAATTGCATATAAAGAAGATTTAGCTAGAATCTCTAAAGTTAATAAAATCTAAATTACTTTAACACGTTTGATATCATAAAGCAATATCATGTGTATGATTATATAAACAATTACAAAATAATTGCATATGACTATACTATTTTTTCTACAAAAAATAACGACTCTGTACACGAACATACTCCTAATTTTCATCAAATTTAGTGTAACATTTCATCCTCGCATTTTATAAAAGCTATTCTTCAGAAACATAGTCCTTGATCAAAGTACAAAAAATTGCCTATTTTAAGAATTTACAATTAGTAAAAAAATTTAAAGAATACACTTAGTGAATAAATAATTAATGATCAATAATCAATAGTCAATAGTCAATAATCAATAATCAATAATTAGAACAGATGGAACTCCTTTTTTACTTTATATTGTTATACATAAAATTATTTTATTTTATAAAAATCATCTCAGAATTCTGAGTAAAACGAAGATTACTAATCCTACTTAATCTGCGAGAGGCGAATTGTCGGCATTCCTTCGCAAGTAATCAATTACACTTAAAATTAAAAAAAACAGTTTCAAAGTATCTAACTTTAAAAAAAATTAAGTGTTTTTGATACATATTTATTTTTAATTATTATATATCCCAATTTTCAATAATTATCGCCACAAAAATTAACATAACGAAAAGTGACGAAAAATTGCGACTTTTGCTATAACAAACATTTCCGTGTAATAAAGGGTTAAAATTATTAAGTCAAAATTCTGCCGACAGAATTATTGTAAATAGAATTCGGCAAAATTTTAATTTATCGCCAACACTCTTAAGATTTCGATTCCGATAAAAGTTCGCCTATATTTTATACGAATGCTTCCGGTGATTAATTCAATTGTTCGTTTAAACGAGCTAAACTTTAAATATATAACATGTTTTTAAGATAGAGAGATAAGAATTATTAAAATTTTTAATTAAAATCAGACTTTTGACCGATGAAAGATAGTGCATTGTTGGATATATATCATATATAAATATGACCACAATATCCAGATTATCCATTAGTTTTAAATGTTATAATCGCAGTTTTTTAAGAAAGTTGATAATTAAATATTTTATCAATCGCAACAATCAGTTTACCAAGTCTTAAAAATTGCATTAAATATATGCATATATTTGCAGTGTAACGAAATAGAAAGCCAGCGTACCCTCGTAAAGAATATAGATTAGAGTCTACCTGAGCGGGCATGTGACTGGAAAAATTGTATAAAAGAAAATACCTAAGTGTAACCCACGAAAAAAAGACATTTTTTCCTCATATATTTCTAAAGATTGTTTCAAAAGAAAGCATAAAGAAAGTTCTCCCTTGAAATAATCAACAAAAGAAAATTAGTTTATAATTTTAAATTTTTCAATGTAATTAGTCCATGTTTAAAAAATGTATTCGTTAAAAATCGGGCACGAAAAAATCCGTCTGTTGGGAATAAAACAAATTTTTAGTATTATTCAAAAAAAAACCTAGGCTCCATTAGAGATTATTTGTTAGTTGAAATTAGTCGATTTTTTTATATTTAAATCATTAGAAACATCAAGGATATACTCATCTTAAAATTAAACATGCTTTACTACAATAATTAATTTAAGGTCGCCTCTATGAAAACTCTAATAACATTTAAATTCATACTATAGATTGTTGCGTCTGTATGATAAGCACCAACATCAACTATCATCACATTCTAAAAAAATAATAAGTAGTATTGGGTATACAAATAGTAGCAAATAACTTGTGGATCCTTTGACAATTTATCCATTTTTGATATTAAATAACGTACACCAGCTATATTAAAAATATAATTTTATTTCCATCAAATTTATGATAAAATAGTCTACTTGCAACATTAGAATCAAAAATGTCAACTAGTTTCATTTTAGCAATATCAGCAGCTCTAAAAAAAGTTCAAAAATAAGCTAATGAATATGAAATTGGTATGTACTAAAACTATATGGATTGATTTAGCATTAAAAATGACTATAATTTGTTTAAAATAATATCCCAGTTATATTTTGTTAAAGTTAACTTTACTTACAATCCTCATAAATTTTCGTTTCCCAAAAAAAACTTTGCTTATATTTTAAACGAATGCTATCAATTATTTATTTAATTTTCCGTTTAAAAAGAACTTATCTAAACGAAAAACTGATATAGCATATTTTAAAGAATAGAATTCTTAAAACTTTCAATTAAATTAGGACTGTTGACAGAAGGCAATGCAATGCGTTTGTTGATATATATCAAATAACTATTCGACCATAATATCAAGATAGACAAATTTTTAAATGTCGTAATCGTAGTTTTTTTAAGATAGTTTTTCATAAAATATTGTATCGATTGCAACAATCATTTAACCAAATCCTTAAATTAAATTATATATATTTAAATTATATATATTTGAATAATAAAAAATGTATATATTTAAATTATATAAAATGTATATATTTAAATTATATATATTTGAATTATATAAAATTTATATATTTGCGATTTAACGAAATTCATTAGGCAACATATTCTCGAGAAAGAATGAATATTTAAGTCTAACAGTAAGGCATGTGACTTAATTTTATGAGAGATATATGCTTGAGCGGTTATAATCTGAATCCCGTTAAAAAAAGTAGTTATAATAAATAGGCGGGCCGGTGAAAAATGTACAAATGTAAGAGAAAATTCCACGTCGGAAGGGTTCCACAAACACAGAATATATAAACTTCCAGGAGTCGATGAGAGTTCACTCCTTTTCACGTTTTAAAACGCCATAAGAAATCAAGCGGAATAAAAAAGAACTATTCTTTAATATATTAATCCGAGTTCAATAATTTATAATGACTCCTTCAACATTACTAAAACTTGCGAAATATTGGATATCAACATCAAGTAGTCATTCATAAATACCAATTCATAAGTGCTTCTGGTGGCTACACAAGCGGAATTCAAGATAATTATTTTTTCTATTAAAAGAACAGAAAAAAGAATGTTCCTCTGAAATAACAATAAAATAAGTTTATAATCCCAACTGTTAAAATGTAATGCTTTCCGTATTTATTTTCGTTAAAAATCAGCAAACGTAAAGTTAGGAGTGTCGATGATAGTCGAGTACTATTAAAGTAAAGATCAGACATATCCTAAACTTCTGATAATAAAAAAATACCTTGAAGATAACATTGTTTCTCAGATAATTTTTTTGCTTAGAGGAAAAAATAATACTTCAGCTAAGTACGGCATTAACAATACAAAATATTTTACAACCCCTCAAGGATTATAATTATGAAATTATTTTATAGACATTAGCAATATCGTGTAAAAATTAAAAAATTAATTTGCCACAATAATAGTGCGTATTTCTGCTACAATCGACTTCCATTAAGTTTTATATTAAAATAATAAGCTACTTCCTTACTATATTAAAAACTCCTTAGCGTTCAAGTAGTTAAATAACAAATTTTACGAACTTGCAATTAAAAAGATATAATAAAAAAATATTTATTATATCTAATTTCATCTACAGGTAAAATAATAACCATTAATATGTAAATAATAATTTTAATTCTAACGATCCTTAAATTTTTATATATTTAAGTAATATATGAATACGATCAACCTAAATTTCATAATTATCCTACTTTAATGTACATTGAAAAAATTAAAATTACAATCTAAAATAATTTTAGAATATTAAAAATTGTATTTTTACTAACAAAAGTTACTACAAATATTATTTATTAAATATTTTAAAAAAATCGATCTCAGACGTCTATGGAATTCTTGGCACGAAAAAGCATAAAAAAGCTACCTATTCATTATTCGAGTATCCCTCACACAGACAAAGATCATTAGAAATGTGATATTTCTAATGATAGTTTCATAAGATTATTCTAAAAAATACCAACAATAAGTTATTAGAAGAATAATTAAATTCACATAATTTTTACATTTATTTAAAATTAAGCGACTAATTTTATTAGGACACTACAGCAGACTTTTTCACTTAATCTATTTTTACAAAATAGCTTTAGAGCTATTTAATTAGTAGATAATACATTATCTTATAATCATGTAGCGACTTTAATGTAAACAAATTAAACGCAAATTCGCATGTATCTGAGAAAAACATGACTGATAATGCGATCAGACTATTTCGTATATAACAAATATTGAGAATGTGTGTTCAAAGGGAGAAATATTAATGTTAGACTTGGCTAGACTAGGACTAATGACATGATATATTTCATTTATTATAGCACAAAATCCCAATATTGATGTCATACATATTTAAAAAATAATAGATTACTATACTACAATTAAATATTATAATTCACAGGTAGGTAGTATATTAATATCAATTTTAGAAAATATATATTAATAATATTTTTGTTATAACAAAAAATTTAAAAAATATGCGTAATTTCCATTTTTATTACACAAGAGATTATATAAAATTATTACGATTTATATCAAATTATTATAATTTATATAAAAATTACTTTATATAGTGATATCTCTTATTCTGATCCACAAAAGCATTTACAACAACAGCAACATTTTTAGCTGTAGAGTCTTAAGAAGAAAATTCTAAAAAAGTTATCAATATAAAAAGGATATACTTGTAACTGATTTGGTCGATAATTGTGCATCCGTTAAAATCATTGAAACAAGAGCTTCTGGAATAAATCCTCCAAATCTAATATATAATATATAATATATAATTTCTTATTGACATAGAAAGCTAAGATCGTATTACTCATTTGCATCAAAATATATTCCATCTACAAGTATAAATAAAAAAATTTAAAATATTCAAAAATTACTTGATGTATCATTCTTTTTTAATTGAGCTAATGGAAATCTACGTCTATAAACATCTACTATTGAGTCATCATATAAATGTCCCATCAAAAATTGTGGATGAGGAAATGTAGTTTGTGGAAATTTTCGCGCCTTTTTGACAATTTATAAAAATTACAAATATCACATTTACTGCAGCATAAGCTCCATCACCAATATGTCGTTCTTTAGGTGAAAATCCAACAATAGTTTGTGTCTTTCGACGAGATTCTCTATATTAAAAATCACGTGGAAATAAAAATTTGGAAAAAGACGACGTACGCATTCAACACAATTTCCATGTAATTTCCAGGCTACAATAATCATTATTATATAATAATTTAAAAATTCTTTTTACTCTTGTTAAAGCTATTTTATATGAATCTAAACCCATATCAATAGCAATTGTAATACTAAAGTCATCTATTTGATATAAAGTATTAATTCCATTAAAAAAAATTCCAAATAAATTACATCCATAAACCAAAGCAAGAAAAACTAGATAAATATTGAACATTTACAACCAACTTAAGTTACCAGTTAACAAATAACAAAATCTTCTGCCGAAGAAATTTGGTTATGCGTGAGGTCCCGATTGCTGACGTGTCGAATAGAAAATAAATTTGTCATGTGCACACCATCTTAAAAGTGATAATTGTATTATATTTATATATATAAGTATAATTTTTCGTATCATTTCATACTTTATTAGTGTTAAAATTATTTCACTATAATACTTAATCATAAGATTATCTACTTAAAAATTCAATTAAAAACATTTATCTAGACGACATGTCTTTGTCAACAACATCAAACAACAATGTCACTGATGAACTTCCACTTTTTGTAACTGGTACTGTTGTTAAAGGTTTCGGTAGAGGTTCTGCCGAGTTGGGTATACGAACAGGTGCATAATTTTTTTATTTTAATAAGCTCAAAATTTAATACTATTTTTTTTATATATTTTAAGCTAAATATATTGAAATTAACCTCATACTTTATATAGCTAATTATGATCTTGAAACAGTCAAAAAATGCTCTAACAAGTTGGTTCCTGGTGTATATGCTGGTTATTGTACTGTCAGTTCTTATGAAGGAGTATTCATGTGTGTTATTAATGTTGGTTGGTGTCCGTATTATAATAATGAAACTATTTCAATAGTATCTTTCGTTAATTGACAACATCATTATTTTTATAAGCATAAATTATTATATATCTACGTAGGAAGCCCATATTCTTAACAATTTTGATCCATTGTTGTTCTATGGATCCGCTATGAAAATTATTTTTCTTAAATATTTACGTGAAGAAATGAACTTTAATCATGTGGGTATTTTAGTTGTTTTAGTTATTAGTATTTAATTGATATTGTAGATGAATTGGTGTCAACTATTCATAGCGATATTCATAAAGCTAAAGTAGTATTATCGAATGAATTCCCTTCATATGCAACATCGGAATATCTTATGGCATCAAAAGATCGTTAAAAATTCTCTATAAATTAATCTCTATTAAAAATTCTCTATGAAAAATTCTCTAATAATTCTCAACTACAAATTTTGTGTAACTTGTTTTTAACGTAGTTTTATTTGATAACATTTTTTGTGATCATTCAACGCAAGAAGTTTAAATAGAAATTCCTAGTCTTGTAGAATTGTAATTTAGTTTCACTTTTTGTTTATATTAAATATAAATAAATTTAATAGTATAATGTCAAAATTAACTTTACAGATGTAAAATGATATTATTATTTTCATTAGTTAGTTAAACATTCTTAATGCTTCTGGGTTATAAAAGATCCACTTTAGGCAATAGATTACGGCATATAAAGTTCACAAGCTTGTCTAAAAATACATTTATTGCTCCAAAAATAAATTCTTAGTCTTAAATAAAGTACGATTTTTTCACAATTTAATTTTAAAAAATCAAATAAATATTTAGATTGCTTTTTTTAAACATTAACATAAAACTATGTTAAGAATTAAAAGAAAATCTATTGACAGAATAATGTGAAAATCACGAAATTTGTTTACTACAATCTTGTACGAGTTTGTCCGATAACCAAAAACAATAGTCATTGAAATCTCTGGCAGGACTAAATACTATGAATGAGTTTGATCTAAGCGAAATTCAATAAGCTAATCTTTCTTTACGATTCATAACGTTCTGAAATATGTGAGGATGAAGATTTATATATCTATAAGAACAGTGCTAGATTCTTATGAGCACCCGATTTCGACTAAACAATATTACGTAAAACTATTTGATTAAAAGATGTATTTAAATAAACAAGATTTTTTGATGATGAATAATTCGAAAATGTTGTTTCTAAGACCACTAAATTTGAATTTCTATTGCCGAGATAATTGGAGTTATACGATGAATGTGTGGTATATGTCGGTGTTCTTTAAATATATATGGCTCTCTTATATCCAAATTGGAATTGTACAAATTTTATGGAGTCAAAATAAGTAGATATAATTCGATAATTGGTGCACTTACATAGATTTATCCGAATCGTTAGCTCTTTAAAATTTAATTTTGAACTATGAAATAGCACAAAGTCAAATTTTTGATAAATGGAAAAATAGTTTATCAAAAATTATGATATACTTTGCTGAACTAAGGAACTAGTTCCTTTTAGCATTAGTTATATGCCTTTTAAGCAATATAACTCTCCAAATCGTGCTGTTTATGGCAATAAATTTATTGGTCAATGATCTAATGACTAATAATTATACCCATAATAATACGTCAATATGGTTCGCTGGAGTTTGTGAGGAGCTAGTCTAAATAAATGCATAAGTAAAACGGTGTTTTTGCTTATGCATTGTTATATTACATTTGATGAAATGTCATAAAATTAACGCATGCGTTAACTTTCCACTAAGTTGCAATTGATTGCACACTCATTTTTACATGCAGTAAAAATGGGCAATAGAATTCATATAAAAAAATGATGCACTTGCAACTAATGTTACAGCTTACACATTGTGTGGAGGATATTATTAGGGAACTCTGCATGTGGCGAAATCATTTCAACGGTGGATGTTTTAGAAATATTTCTTTTTATATGACGTTTTTTCACGAATTGGCTTGAGCAAATTATACAAGTAGTGATATTGGTAGTTTATTTTTGACGAAGTCATATAGGTCATTGCGTTTATGAGTAATCTGTTTCACCAATAGTAGGCGAGAAAAGTCGTAGATAACTCAGTCGTTTACAAATTGCATGATTTGGGCTTAACAATTATGATAATTATTTGTCGAATCTGGCAAGATTTTCCTCAAGTTCTTATGCCAAGTCGAAAATATGAACTTTTAAGCTGCCATCTTCTGTTTAATAATAAAAAGATGCTTCTCTTTTACGTTTGGAAAAAATGAATAGCAATTATTTTGCTGGTGTCGTCGTCAAGTAATACTAAAATAGCAGAAAACCATTTTTTTAAAGCCATATTATCTTAAATCTTACCGACTTTGATTTTTTCATTGTTGATCCCATAATTGCAACTACTGGCATTAAAAGCCACAGTAAGCGATTACTAGCGAAATTTTTTGTATGATTCTAATTATTCTCATTAACAGATTTTGTATGTAAAATTAAGTTAATATAAAGATGAGTTTACAAATTTTGATTGTGACTTAAATATTGTTGTAATTAAAGCACCAAATCCTTATATTATGAATGTTTAAATAATTAATGTGTCGTTGAATAAGCATATAGTTTTTTTATTATTTTCTAAAATAAAAATTATTAAGATTAGGAATAATTAATGACTATCATTAAAAGTACAGAAATTGCAGTTAATCTCAAATTTAGAGTATTAGTTTATTGTTTAGGCAGAATAAGTGTTTGATATAAAATTCTTAGATAAGTAAGAGTTGTGGCTAAAATAGTAAAAAAATTAATTTTAACAACTCAAGAAATAATTGATGGAGCACAAACTACCCTTAAAAGTTATTTCTAACGACATGGATTTTTCGGAGGCGCTCGAGAGTTATCGCAATATAAATGTTCATGAATTCTATTTATTTCATCGCTACGAATCTCCTTTAAAACCTTATTATACTACTACAATTTTTTAATTTGTTTTAATGAAAAACGTGGATTCATTAGAGAACTAAAAGCATTAGGTGTAAAGAGGATTTTAAGGCGGTCGGAATATTAATCAATTTAAAATCGTACTTTTTCGCCATTCAAGTATGTCCAATATATCACGTCAATCGTGTTGATTCTGATTTACGTCTATAGGAAATAATAATAGTACATTCGGAGTATTGTGACCGCAGTTTTAGATATCGCTACTTGGGATAAAATTCAAACTATTTCTATGCTCTCAGCTTAAATGTGACTGTTCTTTGCATAACATTAACACTAAAAACTTTTATTCTACACACTTTAAAATCCGATTTTCAATATAAATATTTTTTGTCAAGTTTCCAATTCCTAACATCGCCATGGAAATTATCTGCATGAGACATGCATGAGACATACAGCTCGAAAAATTATAAATGCCTTTTATTGTTAGTGTATTACTAAATAGCTCAAGTATTATTTTTCGTTACAGGGTTTTATTTGTTTGAATATGACATCTATAATATATTCTGTATAATGAAATTGCAATCTTTGTAGATAATTGTTTTTATAATTTTATAGTTTGATTGCTGTCATGATTCAGCAATATCTGTAATGTTGACATAACAGTATACAGACAGAAAATTCGATAACATTATTTTGATATCTCAAATTAGTCCAGACGTATTATAGATATACGTTTTTATTTATTTAAAATATGCCAATAATGTGAATTACTACTTTGAATGTGTAATGATTAATAATTAATTTTGCAGTGAAAACGCTGACCAACAACCATATTTGTTGTGTCATCAGTTTTCAAAGAAAGAAAGGCGAAAAATTGAATTAAACGGTACAATATCAAACATTAGGAATGAATTACAGAATAAGTGATCGAGTTTTATAGGGCAAAGGGTGGGGAATTTTAATGTTGGCCAGGCATCCGGTTTGAGCTATTGCGCCGCCGCACTAGTGGTAACCTGTTCTTGACACCTGTAGAGATATGGGTAGTAATGCAGCTTAATAAATCCCCATACTAAGGTCTCAGTTTCCATGTTGCCGTAATATTGATGGTGGTGGCATGGAAGCTCAACTCATGTTTTTTATTAGGGAGTAAATCATTTTGTCATTTGCCATTTTAAGCCGCCGATCGTGCTAAATCATAGATACAACAATAATATCTCAAATTTTCTTAACAAATAAATTAAAGTATAACTATTAAATTACACTATCAAAAAAGTATAAATTTATTATATCATCATATAATTATTGTGTATTATATAAGTATTATGCCATCATATAGTTATTATATGCAGTATAGAGCTGAAAATACTGTAATGGTGAGTCTTCAGGAAGCTTTAATAGGAATAAAGTTGTATCATCATGTAGGAAGCTTGTACTAAGAAATACTGCAGTTATTTTTCACTAAATAAATTAATTAAAAGAATACATATTTTTATTAATAAAATTGAAGCTTTAAAGATACTTTCGAGCAAAATTACTTTATTCAAAGTAATTCTAGAACATCAATTAATATACTAGAGTGTATATTGCTTGATATATTAAGGTGTATACTATGTGATGATTTGTGGATCAACTAATGTTATGGTGATTCAAAAATTCCCATCATTCACTGTATAGTGTATTATTAATTATTTAAATAAAGCTCATATGGGCATGGGAAGTCTAATAATAGTTATGTCATATTTATCAACTTGTAGTCAATAGTTTTACGAATATGATTTACAAAAGTATTTTATTCTAGCGGGTTTTTCCACATAACAAATCTATCATTTTTTGGTATTAACTATTAGGAGTATTAAAAAGATCGCTCTATTAATTAGACTAATTGTTGTATCCGTATTTTAACACTGGTAAAGAAAAGCGATTAAACTTTAATACAAAAAAGGCATATACATATAATTATTGTTACTGCTTATATATAGCTGAGGACGCTATAAACCACAACTACCTGTAGCTTGGTCATCGGTAAAAGAGTATTAGAGTGATACTTTATTAAATATTTATTACATTTTACTGCCAGTTGGTTCAAGCAATTTATAGAAGGGGTAGTACGTGCCATTTCACTGTCATATACTAATCGAACAGACTTTTATGCTATATGATTAAAGCACATTTATACCGATAGTAGATGAATAAAGTCTTAAAAATTAGCAACCACAACACCCCTCGCCCTAGATATTTAACAAAAAAACGACAGATGACTTAGTGGTATAGGCTTAGCTAGCTGACCCTGAGGTCATGGGTTCGAGTTCCTATCACACCCACTGTTTCCGGTCTATCGTATCCCTTAATCCGAAGTTAGTAGGAACACTATGGTAATTACATGTTTCTATAAAAAAAAGTTATAGTACATGCTGGTAGTAGGAGGGTGAAATCGAGTGCTGAGAAGATGCACTATAAGTAAATTCTTGCCTCTGTTGAGATGATTCCCATAGATCCAACGTCCAATAGATGATTAGAGTAGGAGTGGTGGTCGCCCAGAACGAGGATGTTTAGTGGGTTAAATTCCCACATTACCGCAGAATAATAAGTCGAAGCTGGTGTGTGATGTCGTGTCGCTGGATTATGGTCAATAAAACTCCGCTGCGATGCCTACAGCGTTTAGTGATGCAAGTCTGAGTAACTTGAACTTCACGGTCCAATAAGCTGCGCTAGGGGTTTTACCTCGTAACTAAAAACTAAAAAAAACTAAATAAAAAACTAAAAACATCAGATATCTTTCATAAAAGATATCTGAGACTTTGCATAAGGTCCCAAAACTAGATTACATTCTATTTTATTCCGGAAATAAGATAATTAAGACATTCTATCTCGAAATTATAGTTTTTAATGTAAATAAGTTTTATTTAAATACTATCAATGCAAAACAAGATCGCATGAATTAAACCGCTATAGAATAAAAAGTTATGGTATTAACACGCTCCTCTGTCTCAATCTACAGATAATTCAAGAAAAAAAGGTAGAATTTAGTAAAACAAGACCTTATGTACCTCTGATTGCTCAAAAGATATATTTTATTGGGTAAATCTACATTTTAGATAATCTAACAAATTGAAATGTATATTTTAATATCAACGCTGAATTTCCACATAAAATTATTGCACCTTAAAAATTCTACACAAACTCATTAAGATCTACAAAAAATATAATTTATATATATAAGTTTCATTTATAAAATATCATGTATCTTCGTTCTAATTGTACAAAACTTCTCTAATTATCCAACCAACCAAACAATAAAAAAATAATTTTAAATTGTGCATAATAAATTTAAGATCAATAATGGATTCATCTATAGCATTAATTTTTCCTAAAACATTCTTTTAGAAAAGACAGAAAAATAAACGTTGAAAGAAGAAACGAGAGTGAATGTTGCCGAAATAATGCGAAGAAGTTAAATCGTTTGAATATTTTCTCAAATTAAGTTTGTTGAAATTAAATTCCGTGATAAAAAAAAATTGATTTTATTCTATTCTAAAAAATATCATTTATATGAAAAAAATAATTAAACTTGAGAAATTTAATAGTATATTGCATATTAATTGAAAAATAAGTATTTTTTCAATTCTATAATAAATCCATTTCAAGTATTATTTTATTATATTTCAGTCACTAACCATCATATTTTTTTAAGTAAAATTCCTAACACTATGTGAAATTATATAAAACTGTAATTCTCTATAAGCATGCGTCATGTCACTAAATTTGGATGACTGAGTGCGCACTTTGCCATTCGGATTCTGCACGTGAACAATCGTCGACTATTTCCAAACATGCAAGTTTTTGTTAGAACGCTCGATGATGAACTTATTACATTAGAAGTTATTTGGTTTGCTTTGTGATTTTTTTCTAATATTATTTGATTAGGTTGATGTATCTAATTCATGCCATTCTTTGAGAGACCAAATATTAAGTCATCTTGGTAATACAATCACAAAAAAATATTTTTTATTGTCCATATAAATGAATATATAACTGTATAATTGAATTATCTATTATCAATTAGGTTATAGCAACGATTATTGTTCTATTTACTGTGATGGTAAATATTTAAATGATGAAGATATCACACTTGAAGAACTTTGTCTTCAACAACAAACAGTGATTAGATGTGATCCAATACTAGTTGGTGGTGCTAAAAAAAGAAAAAAGAAGGTATACACTACACCAAAAAGAATTAAGCATAAAAGAAAGAAGGTATTCTACTTTGGTATCATAATTTGTTTTAATGTTGTTCTTTTGCAGACTAAGTTGGCTATTCTTAAACGATATACAATTAATAAAGATGGAACTGTTACTGGTAAACTTAAAGTGTGCAGTGATTGTGGACCTGGAGTTTTTATGGGTAAACATGCAAACAGACTTTATTGTGGACGCTGTCATGATACTCAAATGCTATCGTAGACCACCATATTCAACATTGTCTACCATAGCTATTTAAAAAACGTAGTTTTAATGTGTATCAATTGTTTTGATAGTTGATATTTGCTCTCTTAAAATTTTGCGTTATCTTTTGCAATCTCTGTTTTCTCGTTATACTACGGATTTACTGTAATTATTACTCTGTTTGAGCCTTTAATTATAGATATTGACCCGGCTGTACAGCCACATCATTACGAATTTTATTCTTTTATGATCATTTGTAGTTTACACTAATTGCTATTTTATTTTTTAATATATCTTTAATTTAGCTTTAGGAGAGTGTTTTTGTATGAAAACTAATTTATGTACGTTTCTCTGCCAATATCAAAGTAGTGTGTTTGATGTATATATTGTTCGTTCTGCGTACAACATTCGAAAATTATTAGGGCAGTTCTTTCTTCGAACTAGTAAGTACATGCTTCATAATTAGTCTTTGATAATTTGGTAGCAACCCTAAATGCATTATGTTGATCAAAATAGAAAATCACCTAAGTATTATTAACAAAGTGGTATGTTGAATAAATAGATTAGTTGACTATAACTCACAAACTGGTGCAGTGAAATCATATAGTAGAGCTTACTAATATTTTTGGTCAACGATAAAAATAGCATTATTTCTTAAGCAAGCAATTTTATCAGTTTTACTAATTCGAAACACAGATTATAAATAATCAAGTATGTTTCCACCCTATCTTATCACCATCGCTAAAAATTTTTGTAATAAGCAAAGTCGCACACAATTCTCTAATAAATCTATATGGACGATTTGGAGTCTTTTTATGATATTGAACGTATAAAATTATTTTCTGACTCCTAAAAGTGGCAGTTCTCAAGCAAACCATGAGTCATAGTCATAATAGAATCTACTGCCACATTTCTATATAGTCAGGTGTTCATTTCGTCTAGCGATAAAAATTAAATTTAAAATTTATGGCATAATTAGCAACATGTTGCTAATCTGATTTTTGTCGAAACAAACACTATCACATGGTTTAATTCTTTTTTTTAATTGCTAACCCCACGTAACGAATTAAATGGTTTCTATGACCCTTTGTCTTTATAGTGGTGTATCCTATAAAGTAACCTAGTTTTCAAGCTACAAAAACCTCAAAGTCATTTATTCTAAAAAAGATCATTTTTTCATTAATAGTTTTATATATAATTTTATTTAAGATTTTATGAGGAATAGAGATCATAATGGAAATAGCAATAACACTTGGCGATAATTCACACTATTTTGTGTCATAGTTACTGGAAAAATTTTTCTTAGATTGGTACAAAAATACTCCAGTCTCAATATTCATTAGAGATAATTATGCGACATTTTTTTCTTTGTGTAATCAGAAGTTATATAAAACCATACATTTTAAAGTTACCTGAAACATAAGAGTTATATAATAAGTAAAAACCTCCCGTAATATGTTGCTCAAGGTGAAATAACAAAAGTGGATTATATCTACTCTTAAATATTCGTAGAATTAAAAAAAATCTAACACGATTAAAGTAAAAATTTTTATCAATCATTAATTTAAATTATATTGAAAAAATGAAAATTTTACCTTACAATAAAACATAATTTATAAAAAAAATTCCCCATTTCAAGAAATTATACATCAATAAGTTAGAACCTTAAATGAACAGCCCCTTTCCTTTTTGAACTAGACCCTTATTATGATCAGAACAAATGAATCTTATGCTTTAGAAGAATACTATAAATATCCATCCTTTATCGCATTTCGAGCATACTATTTAATCAGAAATAATTTAGCTATTGAAGTCTTATAATATCGAGAAATATATAAGAATTCGGTGGAATGGTGTAAATATTAAAAAAAATACGATTATACTAGATATTTAAAAAATACGATTATACTATATATTTAAAAAATTCGATTATTCTAGGTATTTAAAAAATACGATTATGCTAGATATTTAAAAAATGCGATTATGCATATAATTAAAAAAATACGATTATACTAGATATTTAAAAATACGATTATGCTAGTTCTGTCGTGTATTGTTAGATGGATTTTGTAAAGCAATAATTTGTGCTTTTTAAAACATCTTTCCTTGCCCAATTTATGAATATTCAATCAGTTTTGAAAAATCACTTTTTTGCATAGCATGCTCATGCTAAAACTACATTTCTAACATAAACTTTTTATTTTGTTGTGACAATCAATTATTCGTGCTAAAAATCGTAGTTTGGCTTTTGAATCACCAATGATATATTTATAATTTTTTTGTGGCCATTTACAATATTCTATTAAGGTAAAAGCGTACAATCAAAGTATTTCTGTGACATTTGCTCCCTTACCATATCGATTTTTTCGTCAGAAAGCAACCTTATGAAATAAACACTTATTCATTAATATTTATCAAGCCCATCTGTTTTAATTAAATTTAATTGTGACACAATATTAATACTACACTAACCATGTTTTTGTGGTGAATTTATACACCAAAAATTGAATGGATGCTGCAACAAACATTGCACCTCTCTCATTTATATGTACAGGGCTCACAACACGTAAATGTCACAAAATGATGTTAAAAAATATCTCTATTGTATTCTAAGGCTGTAATGGGGATATCATTATTTATAATCGAATTCTTGTAGCTAGAAATATCTTTTTTGATAAATAATATAATTACTCTGTAGCCTTTTAAATTGTATGATTTGTAGGTTAAAACCCATGCTTCTCTACTAATACAATAATATCACCAATAAGATTACAACATTATATCAGAGGCATAGTTATAATATTTTGTGAGATAATTTATTTTGGTACACTACCTATTTTTCTTATTTTTATGGGGATGGGTATTGTGACCGTATAAATTTGTTATTTATTTAGAGAATTAAAATGGAAATTAACTTCAATACTCATTTCATTGTTCTAATGCGCTAATATCTAATTTCATTATACCATCATAGTTTATATCTAATGTTTGAGTTAAAAAATTACATTTTACTCCATTTTGATTATATTATGGGATATATAGAAAATACAAGTTTTGATTTGAAATAAAAATTCGCTCTATAGTCCCAAAGGGATTCTTTTTTATAACCCATTTATAGCGATTGAACAAATTCTTTCTATATTTGAATGCAGCTAAACAAAATTAGCATAAAGGACATGACGAAAATTCGCCAACGTGGTGCGCGCGGGGCTGTGTAAAAAATGTCGGAGGAAATTGTTGAAAATAGTGATTATAAATTATTGAAAACCTCAAGAAATAATGACATGATATTTTGCAAAAATTTCTTCTATGTTTAATATCATTATGGACAAGACAATCAATATTGGAGGTGCCAAAATAGAAAATTTTACGCAAAGCTTTCTGCTTCTCCAATATATAAAATTGAAAACCTAGTTATGATCAATAGTCACAATCACGTCTCGAGTGAACATGATATTTCAAAATTGATGCTTAATAACAAAATAAAAGATTTGGCGATTAATTGTGCTTACTCCACCCACAAAGTATTTGCAGCTGCAACTAGTACAACGAAAATGTGTGAGCTTCCAATTATAAATAAAAAAAAATATCTATAAAAATATCCAGAATCTTCGAAAAAGAAATTGTATCACTTTTGCTGTTGATTCATCAAAAAGTCTTTTGGAGATAGACTTTAAGAGGTGATAATTTTGCTTTGTTTGATTCTGGCGTAGAATTAAATGACAGAATTATTGTTTTATCTACGTCTATGAATCTAACACACCTTCAAAAGTCTAACATTTGATTTCAGATGGAACATTCAAAGTATGTCCGAGACAATTTTTACAACTGTATATTCTCCATGGGAAAATACGATCTAAAGTTTATTCTCTTGTTTACATCCTGCTAAACTCAAAAAAAGAGAATGATTATTCCAAAGCTCTCGGCATTATAATTGAAAAATGTGATAATATTTTTCCAAAATATATTATAATTAATTTCGAACTTGCCGCCTAGTCTGCTTTAAAAAAACAACAAATTCCACTATTTACTTTTGCTTGTTCCACTTTGGGCAAATAATATTCAGAAAACTACAAAAATTAGGCTTAAGGGGTGAATTTATCAAAAATATTGAGTTCCGGCTATTCATCAAGTGTTTCACTTCTTTGGCTTTTGTTCCAACGGAGTTTGTGGAAATGGAGTACACGAAACTACTCAAAAAAGGATCTATGTTTACAAATTTTAATCTATCTCCATTTTTCTTATATTTTGAAAAAAATTACTTAAAAGGAACAAAATATCAAATGGAATCCTGGAATGCTCATTTTAGCATTTTAGAGTCATGAATGATATTCTGTTGACTTCAAATTCTGCTGAGGTGGTTAACCGTCACTTTTTTGAAAAATTTGACCAATGCCATCCTGGATTAACTACTTTTTTTGATAAATTAAAGGTAAACCAACGCTTGTTGAAAATGAAATCGAAAGTGGTATGATAGATGCAGGACACAATTTAAATTCGCAGTATAATTCAAAATTACAATCATTAAAGAAAATTTGTACAGATTATCACTTATAATATGTACTTAGAAATAATAGCAAAAATATATAACTGGAAATTTAACTAAAAATTATTTTCTAAGGACTTTTGTTCAGAAAAACACATTTTTTTTGCTATGTGTGCGTGCGCGACTTGTTGGCAAAAATTCCCTATGCGATTTAAAAAGAATGAGAATATTTTAAGAACATAAGTTTATTCTGAAATAAGATTTTTTTGTAAGTTAAGTCATTAATTGATCATAAAATAATTGACTAAGTTTTGATGTAATCTTTAATAATTTCAGACAGTGGGCTCATAACAGATTCTAACTCATTCTGCACACTTAGCATAATTTAGTTTTAAAATTGTCGAATAAACTATAAACAAAAAATACTTTTAATAAAAATTAATTCTTATAATTCTTTAGTTACAGATTATAGCCTTAAGCGCAACTTATTTGCCTGCGTGATTCAAATTAGTCATACCTGCTTCATCTTACGTTTAGGGCACCGCACGCGAAGTTTAATAACCCTAATTTGTACACAAATCTTCCTTTTATTGTTGTGAGAGTTCAAAAGACTAAACATCATCGTTTTGGGATGACTAATATGACATATATTTCTCTGACAGTTATTATATTAAAATCACAACAAGAGCTAAATCTACTTCTATTACATCAGTATTCGACTCCACTACAGTCTCATCGGACTTTCACTTTTTACATGATTTATAATTTTTTTTAAACAAACACATAATTATTATAGTGTTTCTGTAAACATCGAATAGTGGTCAAAAACAAATCTCGATCCCTCGACCGTATGGCTATCAAGCACTAGTCTATAGCCGTTAAGCTATCTGCATACTTTTTAATTATATTCTATAATTCCATTTGCTTCTATATTTAAAAATATTATTTCCTTAAATAACCCACATGTTTATTCATTATATACCTTTATTGTTTAAAAGTGGAGAAACGTCATAAGATAAAGTTTTTTGAAAGCTATTGACTCTACACTCATATTTTCATGAATTATTGTATATAATTTATTTAAAAGCATTAAAAGAGAATCTTAAAAAATTACTCCCCTTCCTGTAAAAATCAGGTTCTCAACTCCATTAGAAATGTACTTGGAAAAATATAAAGTTTCTCCAAAATTATAACATATTTATGAAAATAATCACTTGATCACTAATAGAATATGTGTGCCATGTATAACTGATAGTAGCAAATTAAAATGAGAAATGAAAACTCCCCCACATTTGGATTATTTTAAAAATAATAACTTACTGTCTAATGTATTCATAATTTATTACTAATAAATCGTATATTATTATTTTTAGGCCATATTAATATACGTTTAATATTGCAAGATGTTGTATATTCTAAAGCTATCTTATAATAACAGATAAATTTTCTACTTTCTATATTTCACAAATCTTTCACATCACTGCTTGTCAGCTTTATATACACAGTATAAAAGGAAAAATCTCATTCAACAAAAAAGCATCTTACATGCAGAAATAATTTTAAATTAATTAAAAGAGTAAACTGAATATGTTGCATGGTCAATGCAGCATATTCAATATATACCTCTATGGAAATAATAAGCCACTGCATATCAACTAGTTTAAAAGTTAAAAAAGTGGTAATTATTCCGTCCTAATAAATCATAAATGGGAAAAAACGATTAAATCAGTTGTGGACATAATTTACCGAATGTGGACGAATATGAACGAGCACCATAATAATGCATGGTTTTCTCTCAAAAGATGAGTAAATTTTTTTTTTTGCTATAAAGTAATTAAACAGTGTGTATAATTAGCGGAATGTATAATATTTAAAATCCTTCCAAAAAAGTTCCGTAGGTGGATAGAGTAACTTTTGTGATCCGCAAGATCTCCAAAGTTATCGCATATCAAACTGATATCTTATATTGGATATAAACCATTATTCGACTAAAGTGGAGTTTGGTACCATTGCGCGAGCGGACAGATGGCTTAGTGGTATAGGCTTCGAACTCACGACCCCGAGGTCGTGAGTTCGAATCCCGGTGCTGCCCACTGTTTCGGTCTATCGTAATCCCTTAATCCGAAGTTAGTAGGAACACTATGGTAATTGCATGTTTCTATAAAAAATTATAGTACATGCTGGTAGTGGGAGGAAGCCTGATGGGAGGGCGAAATCGAGTGCTGATGCACTAGGGTACGTTAGTAAATTCATGCCTCTGTTGAGGTGATTCCCATAGAGCCAACGTCCGAGAAATGGATAGGGTAGGGGTGGTGGTCGCCCCAAAACGAGGATGTTTAGTGGGTTAAATTCCCCACACTACCGCAGAGAATAATAAGTCGGAGCCGGTGTGTGATGTCGTGGGGTTGGAATATGGTGTAAAAAACTCCGCTGCGGTGCCTACAGCGTTTAATGAGGCAAGTCTGACCAACTTGAACTTCACAGCCCAATAAGCTGCGCCAGGGGTTTAACCTCGTAACTAAAAAAAAAAAAAAAAAAAAAAACCATTGCGCGAGTGGATAATCTTCGTGTTTTTCATAGGATTAGTATTGGCACGCCGCGAAATGAACGTCGATATTCCTCTGCCAGAGATTGGTTCCATCAACCTAGAAAACTTGAATATCTTTTTCATTGAGTTATTGGACCTGAATAAAGAATACTGCATTAATTTTTTAATGCATTTTGGATTAATCGCTAAGAACGTGAAGTGTTGTGGCAATTTTATGATATTAACAAAAAAAGCAAGCGTTACAAATGGTTACATCTTTTACTGTAACAAATGTCATAAGTATGCATCCATTAGAAGAGGTTAATTTTTCGAAAGGAGTCATCTAAGTTTTGGTAAAGTTCTTAAGTTGATTTATTTCTATTCCAACAACATATACAACCAAGATCTATTAATAAAAGAAATGAAGTTATCATCAAAGACAATAGTGGACTGGAAAAACTTCATCCGTGATGTTTACTGCAATCATTTCATAAGGAACTCTTCTAAGTTTGGTGCAGCTGGAATGATTGTCCAAATCGACGAGAGTCTAATTTGTAAACGCAAATATGGCGTAGGTCGAATTTTAGCCAACCAGGAACAATGGATTGTTGGTGGAATTTACGAGATTGTGAGGTTTTCATGGAAATAACTACGGTAAGGAACCAGTCAGTTCTAGAAGAAATTATTTCACGGAATGTAATCTGGCTCCATCATATGGTTCGATTGTTGCGGTGGATATAGAAACCTAGACTCTATTGGATACTTCCACGAAGTAGTGAACCACAAAAATGAATTCGTTTCATTTACAGGAGTTCACACTAATAGAATAGAGATTACTTGGGGTGCAGTTTAAAAGGAAACTAAACCGATCCGGATTAAAAAACCAAACTTAATTACTGGTTATTTGGCTGATTACATGTTTAAAAAAAAATTCAAAGGACTTGTTTTTAGTAAAAACATTAACGAAATAGTTTCGATTTATACGTTTTGTAATTAAAAGTGTCTTTATATATTTTCATCGGTATAGCTCGTAAGCTCATGCGCGCGCAATGTTACCAAACTCCACTTTAGCCCCATTATTCTGCACCCTTAAGTGATTTCTGGTAATTTTTTTGTAGACATAGAACAAATGGCTAATCGTCGTCATCCCTATGGTTTTGTGTTCGGCTACTAGGCTCCATTCTCTTTCTTTTTTACCTCTTAATATGAAATTTATAGGAACGCTGTAATAATCGAACTTTGACATTAATGATATTATAGCCGATGCTGAAGTGGTTTTTTAGTTACAAAGCAAAGTTTTTAAGAGCAGCTAATTATAATACCGTAGGTGTTATAGTATAAAAACACACTATAAATCATAGTTTGGGATTGATCACCATTCCTATCATGTCTATTTTAGGAATTAAACTCTGTAGGAATCATCTCAACGAGGCAAATTTTATTCATAGTGCAGCATCCCCGATTTCACTCTCACTCTTACTATTAGCAAGATCTATAATTTTTTTATGCAAAGATGCAATTACTATAGTGTCCATACAAATATGTCAATATTAAGGGATATGAAAGATCTTTAAAAGTATGCGGTAATTGGACTTGAACAAGCGATAAAGATATCAACAAACATTAACGATACCACTAACTTATTTTCCGTGCATGCTAATCGCTAAAAGCTAATAGCTAATAACTAACTAATAGCTAATAGCTAATAGAGAAAGGATGTTAATTCACTCAGTTGATGAAGGAAATTACCAACATCATTAAGCTGATTCTTGCATAGCTAGGGGCGAAATAGTAAGCAAAAGTTCGGTGGTGTAGATGATTATTATAACTACGCTGCAGTGCTTATGGAATTTGGTAGAAAATTTGGACAAACTTCAACTACACATCAATTGTTATAACTCAAGGTTTGTCTTTATAATTAAAAAAATTCACTTTTTGATGCTCCAATAATCATGTGTACATTAATCTGTAGTGGATAATCACTTTAGCTTATTTTATCTTTCAAAATCGCATAAACTAATTTTTTACCGATGGTTATTTTATATAGCTCAAATAAGTATCAGCTGGAGCGTTATAATTAGTAGAAATACTTAAAAATTATTCCATTAACATTTACTGTGCACTATACGATATATAAAATAGAATTATATAAGTTTTTTTAATATAAATTTATTTAAAAAAAACATTTTGTGTAATA
>NW_027255094.1:0-44623 GCF_042242105.1 Pempheris klunzingeri
CTAACCCTAACCCTAACCCTAACCCTAACCCTAACCCTAACCCTAACCCTAACCCTAACCCTAACCCTAACCCTAACCCTAACCCTAACCCTAACCCTAACCCTAACCCTAACCCTAACCCTAACCCTAACCCTAACCCTAACCCTAACCCTAACCCTAACCCTAACCCTAACCCTAACCCTAACCCTAACCCTAACCCTAACCCTAACCCTAACCCTAACCCTAACCCTAACCCTAACCCTAACCCTAACCCTAACCCTAACCCTAACCCTAACCCTAACCCTAACCCTAACCCTAACCCTAACCCTAACCCTAACCCTAACCCTAACCCTAACCCTAACCCTAACCCTAACCCTAACCCTAACCCTAACCCTAACCCTAACCCTAACCCTAACCCTAACCCTAACCCTAACCCTAACCCTAACCCTAACCCTAACCCTAACCCTAACCCTAACCCTAACCCTAACCCTAACCCTAACCCTAACCCTAACCCTAACCCTAACCCTAACCCTAACCCTAACCCTAACCCTAACCCTAACCCTAACCCTAACCCTAACCCTAACCCTAACCCTAACCCTAACCCTAACCCTAACCTAACCCTAACCCTAACCCTAACCCTAACCCTAACCCTAACCCTAACCCTAACCCTAACCCTAACCCTAACCCTAACCCTAACCCTAACCCTAACCCTAACCCTAACCCTAACCCTAACCCTAACCCTAACCCTAACCCTAACCCTAACCCTAACCCTAACCCTAACCCTAACCCTAACCCTAACCCTAACCCTAACCCTAACCCTAACCCTAACCCTAACCCTAACCCTAACCCTAACCCTAACCCTAACCCTAACCCTAACCCTAACCCTAACCCTAACCCTAACCCTAACCCTAACCCTAACCCTAACCCTAACCCTAACCCTAACCCTAACCCTAACCCTAACCCTAACCCTAACCCTAACCCTAACCCTAACCCTAACCCTAACCCTAACCCTAACCCTAACCCTAACCCTAACCCTAACCCTAACCCTAACCCTAACCCTAACCCTAACCCTAACCCTAACCCTAACCCTAACCCTAACCCTAACCCTAACCCTAACCCTAACCCTAACCCTAACCCTAACCCTAACCCTAACCCTAACCCTAACCCTAACCCTAACCCTAACCCTAACCCTAACCCTAACCCTAACCCTAACCCTAACCCTAACCCTAACCCTAACCCTAACCCTAACCCTAACCCTAACCCTAACCCTAACCCTAACCCTAACCCTAACCCTAACCCTAACCCTAACCCTAACCCTAACCCTAACCCTAACCCTAACCCTAACCCTAACCCTAACCCTAACCCTAACCCTAACCCTAACCCTAACCCTAACCCTAACCCTAACCCTAACCCTAACCCTAACCCTAACCCTAACCCTAACCCTAACCCTAACCCTAACCCTAACCCTAACCCTAACCCTAACCCTAACCCTAACCCTAACCCTAACCCTAACCCTAACCCTAACCCTAACCCTAACCCTAACCCTAACCCTAACCCTAACCCTAACCCTAACCCTAACCCTAACCCTAACCCTAACCCTAACCCTAACCCTAACCCTAACCCTAACCCTAACCCTAACCCTAACCCTAACCCTAACCCTAACCCTAACCCTAACCCTAACCCTAACCCTAACCCTAACCCTAACCCTAACCCTAACCCTAACCCTAACCCTAACCCTAACCCTAACCCTAACCCTAACCCTAACCCTAACCCTAACCCTAACCCTAACCCTAACCCTAACCCTAACCCTAACCCTAACCCTAACCCTAACCCTAACCCTAACCCTAACCCTAACCCTAACCCTAACCCTAACCCTAACCCTAACCCTAACCCTAACCCTAACCCTAACCCTAACCCTAACCCTAACCCTAACCCTAACCCTAACCCTAACCCTAACCCTAACCCTAACCCTAACCCTAACCCTAACCCTAACCCTAACCCTAACCCTAACCCTAACCCTAACCCTAACCCTAACCCTAACCCTAACCCTAACCCTAACCCTAACCCTAACCCTAACCCTAACCCTAACCCTAACCCTAACCCTAACCCTAACCCTAACCCTAACCCTAACCCTAACCCTAACCCTAACCCTAACCCTAACCCTAACCCTAACCCTAACCCTAACCCTAACCCTAACCCTAACCCTAACCCTAACCCTAACCCTAACCCTAACCCTAACCCTAACCCTAACCCTAACCCTAACCCTAACCCTAACCCTAACCCTAACCCTAACCCTAACCCTAACCCTAACCCTAACCCTAACCCTAACCCTAACCCTAACCCTAACCCTAACCCTAACCCTAACCCTAACCCTAACCCTAACCCTAACCCTAACCCTAACCCTAACCCTAACCCTAACCCTAACCCTAACCCTAACCCTAACCCTAACCCTAACCCTAACCCTAACCCTAACCCTAACCCTAACCCTAACCCTAACCCTAACCCTAACCCTAACCCTAACCCTAACCCTAACCCTAACCCTAACCCTAACCCTAACCCTAACCCTAACCCTAACCCTAACCCTAACCCTAACCCTAACCCTAACCCTAACCCTAACCCTAACCCTAACCCTAACCCTAACCCTAACCCTAACCCTAACCCTAACCCTAACCCTAACCCTAACCCTAACCCTAACCCTAACCCTAACCCTAACCCTAACCCTAACCCTAACCCTAACCCTAACCCTAACCCTAACCCTAACCCTAACCCTAACCCTAACCCTAACCCTAACCCTAACCCTAACCCTAACCCTAACCCTAACCCTAACCCTAACCCTAACCCTAACCCTAACCCCCTAACCCTAACCCTAACCCTAACCCTAACCCTAACCCTAACCCTAACCCTAACCCTAACCCTAACCCTAACCCTAACCCTAACCCTAACCCTACCCTAACCCTAACCCTAACCCTAACCCTAACCCTAACCCTAACCCTAACCCTAACCCTAACCCTAACCCTAACCCTAACCCTAACCCTAACCCTAACCCTAACCCTAACCCTAACCCTAACCCTAACCCTAACCCTAACCCTAACCCTAACCCTAACCCTAACCCTAACCCTAACCCTAACCCTAACCCTAACCCTAACCCTAACCCTAACCCTAACCCTAACCCTAACCCTAACCCTAACCCTAACCCTAACCCTAACCCTAACCCTAACCCTAACCCTAACCCTAACCCTAACCCTAACCCTAACCCTAACCCTAACCCTAACCCTAACCCTAACCCTAACCCTAACCCTAACCCTAACCCTAACCCTAACCCTAACCCTAACCCTAACCCTAACCCTAACCCTAACCCTAACCCTAACCCTAACCCTAACCCTAACCCTAACCCTAACCCTAACCCTAACCCTAACCCTAACCCTAACCCTAACCCTAACCCTAACCCTAACCCTAACCCTAACCCTAACCCTAACCCTAACCCTAACCCTAACCCTAACCCTACCCTAACCCTAACCCTAACCCTAACCCTAACCCTAACCCTAACCCTAACCCTAACCCTAACCCTAACCCTAACCCTAACCCTAACCCTAACCCTAACCCTAACCCTAACCCTAACCCTAACCCTAACCCTAACCCTAACCCTAACCCTAACCCTAACCCTAACCCTAACCCTAACCCTAACCCTAACCCTAACCCTAACCCTAACCCTAACCCTAACCCTAACCCTAACCCTAACCCTAACCCTAACCCTGCCCCTTCCCCCCATCCCAAACCTTAACCCTGGTTCCCTTTCCTCTTCCCTCACCTTAACCCCGCCCCCTTCCCCCTTTCCCTAACCTTAACCCTCCCCCTTCCCCCTATCCCAAACCTTAACCCTGGTTCCTTTTCCTCTTCCTAAACCTTAACCATGCCTCCTTCCCCTATTCCCTAACCTTAACCCCGCCCCCCTCCCCCCTTTCCCAAACCTTAACCCTGGTCCCCCTTCCCTAACCTTAACCCTGTCCCGTCCCCTTCCGCTTATCCCAAACCCTAACCCTGGTTCCCATTCCTCTTCCCAAACCTTAACCCTGCCCCCTTTCCCTTTTCCTAACCTTAACCCCGCCCCCTTCCCCTTTCCCTAACCTTAACCTTGTTTCCTCTTCTCCCCTCCTCACTCACGCCTGCTTTCCCATCTCCCCCACCTGTACCAGGACCTGATCCCCCACCACCCCAAACCCCCCCCTTTTTTTTATCTCATATCCCCCTTGTCCTCCTTCTTTCCACCTGAACCCCCCTCCAAGCCCTTCCCCTAACCTTAACCCTTCCTTCCCCAAAACCTAATTCCTCCCACCCCTCTGTTCCTCTAACCACCAGGACCAATTCTTCACCTCCCTCTATCCTCCTTCCTTCCCATCTCCCACCACACTGACACAAACACACACACTCATACACTTCAACAACTCCCAAACAGGGGGAAGGTCAGCCGGTCTAACACCCTCCATCGAGAACTCCAAAATCACTGGTCCTATGACCTTTGACCCGGAAAACGGGGACCTTGGCTCCCGAGGAGGGAGGGGGAGACCAGAGTGAATTTGGATTCACAGACTTGAGACCGCCACTCCAGGGGGGCCTTAATGATCTTGGATTTGAAAGGCCACCACTGGACGGGCGGCCCCAACTCTAAGCCCACATTTATTTCATTACCAAAATTATTTTGGCATTAATAATTTTTGTTAAAAGTTGTCTCGGTGGGCCATTCTCCCTCTTCCTCCTACCGTGCTCTGCCTGGGGATTGATCCCGGGTCCCTGGTGTGGATGACCGTCACCTCCACCACTACACCATCCAGCAGATCAGTAGGCCCGTGCACCTTATCCTATTTGGACTCCCTAAACCCCAACCCCAACCCAAACCTAACCCTAACCCTAAATGGGGGGGTACCACCCACTTTCAGCTCTCTACCTCCAACGGTTCGGGAGTTATCACCCAAAAACAGGACCATCAAATTTGATGATCGTGGTTATTACCCCCCTTACCTAACCCTAACCCTAACCCTAACCCTAACCCTAACCCTCCTTACCTAACCCTAACCCTAACCCTAACCCTAGCAAAAAACACCCTCTGAACACCCTCCAATCCACTCCAAAACACCCCCCAGACAACCCTCCAATCCACTCCAAAACACCCCCCAGACAACCCTCCAATCCACTCCAAATGGCCTCAAATGCACCCCTAGGCACTTCCTGGAAACACCTAGGGACAAAAAACACTTGGGCAAATTTTCACTCACTATAGTCAATGCAACTTTTGTCCATAACTCGCCCTAGGAATGTCCCACCAACACCATTCAACCACCCTTAGGCTCCCCCTTACCCAAGCTACTCCACCCTAGGATTCCAGCTCCACAGCGCCAACTACTGGACGGCCACTTTTCCAAAAAACACTCTCCAGGACACCCTCCAATCAACTCCAAATGGCCTGAAACGCGCTCCTAAACACTTTCTGGGGGAACTTTTTGCAAAAAAACACTTTGAAAAATTTCACCTCACTCAACTCTATGGGGAATTTTCAAACGCCTATAACTTTAAAACCACACCTCCTAGCGCTTTGCAAACCACTTCCGCCTGCCATAATTCGGCCCTTCTGAACACGCCAGGCTTGGTCCCGTCTCTCTACGACCTTCCCTTCCGGAGATACAGCCAAAACAAAAAAAAATTTCGCAGTTACGCCCACTTCCCGACGTCACAGCCACTCAGGGGACCCACCAGTCGATTCTCCAGCATATCATCCGGGGGGGTAGAGCCCAACCCCAGAACTCTAGGACCCTCGGATCCGGACTTATCGGCTCTTGAAGATTATCATCCGGGTGGATGATATCAGTTTTCATCCTATAACCTAACCCTAACCCTCTAACCCTAACCCTCTAACCCTAACCCTAACCCTAACCCTAACCCTAACCCTAACCCTAACCCTAACCCTAACCCTAACCCCTTACCCTAACCCTAACCCTAACCCTAACCCTCTCCCTCTACAAAACCCTTACCTTAACCACACTCCTTTAGTGCAGCCCTAACCCTAGCAAAAAACACCCTACGGAACACCCTACAATCCACTCCAAAACACCCCCCAGACAACCCTCCAATCAACTCCAAAACACCCTCCAAAACACCCCCCAATCCACTCCAAATGGCCTATAATGCACCCCTAGGCACTTCCTGGAAACACCTAGGGACAAAAAACACTTGGTCATATTTTCACTCACTATAGTCAATGCAACTTTTCAACATAACTCGCCCTAGGAATCTCCCACCAACACCATTCAACCACCCCTAGGCTCCCCCTAAGCCAAGCTACCCCACCCTAGGATTCCAGCTCCACAGCGCCAACTACTGGACGGCCACTTTTACAAAAAACACTCTCCAGGACACCCTCCAATCAACTCCAAATGGCCTGAAACGCGCTCCTAAACACTTTCTGGGGGAACTTTTTTCAAAAAAACACTTTGAAAAATTTCACCTCACTCAACTCTATGGGGAATTTTCAAACGCCTATAACTTTAAAACCACACCTCCTAGCGCTTTGCAAACCACTTCCGCCTGCCATAATTCGGCCCTTCTGAACACGCCAGGCTTGGTCCCGTCTCTCTACGACCTTCCCTTCCGGAGATACAACAAAAACAAACTTTTTTTCGCTACTTACGCCCACTTCCCGACGTCACAGCCACTAGGGGGACCCACCAAACGAAAGACAGCCTATGGAAATGGGGGGGTAGGAAAAACCTCAACTCTCTAGCTCACAAGCTTCTTCAGTTACCGGCCAGTCTGAGGATCGCCGTTTCGGCGATCGTGGTTATTACCCCCCTTACCTAACCCTAACCCTAACCCTAACCCTAACCCTAACCCTAACCCTCTGAACACGCCAGGCTTGGTCCCGTCTCTCTACGACCTTCCCTTCCGGAGATATAGCCAAAACAAAAAAAAAATTCGCAGTTACGCCCACTTCCCGACGTCACAGCCACTAGGGGGTGCCACCCATCGATTCAGCATGCCATGGGTACGGGGGGTAGGCACCAACTCCAAAACTCTAGGACCCTCCTATCCGGACTTATCGGCTCATGAAGTTCATGGGTAGGGGTACCCATATCAGTTTTCATCATATAACCTAACCCTAACCCTAACCCTAACCCTAACCCTAACCCTAACCCTAACCCTAACCCTAACCCTAACCCTAACCCCCACCCCTAACCCTAACCCCCTCCCTCCCCCTCTCCCTAACCTTAACCCTCTCCCTCCCTCCCCTAACCTTAACCTTTCACCTCCCCCCACACCCTTTTCCTCCCTCATGTCTGACCCTAACCAAAACCCTTCCCCCTACCCGAATAAGGGTCTACATCCCAACCCCCATCCACCTTCTCTCTACCCTACTCAGGGTTTAGACCCCTACTGTCCTCCCCCCCTTCCCCCGGACTCTGGAGACGGCTCAACCCAAACACACACACACAACACACATCCCGCCTCCTCCTCGCCATCACACCTCGTACCCTTCATCTCCACATATTCACATCAAACCATAACATTCCATCAAACAATCAAACAACACTTCTCTCTCTTACAATCCCAACATCCGGCCTTTCAGAACCATAAAACCATCTCGGCCTACAGAAAGAACAAAAACCTCCAGTCACTACTCACCAGATCACTATTTTCCGACCACAAACCCACATCCACACTCACATACAACCATCACTATAAACCCAGAAAATTCATCCACAATCCACACACCAAGAAAGAACATCCAACCCTAGGCTCATTATCCATCACCTCCACCAACGTCATCTACATCATCACCTGTACACTCTGCAATAAACACTACATAGGCGAAACACGGCACTCCATACATACCCGTCTATCACAACATCTCCGTAACATCAGGTTAGGTCGACTTGGCACCCCTTTAATCACACATTTTCAATTACACCCCCCCAACCACCTCATAATTTCTGGTCTAGAAAATAATAATCACTGGACCACGGGACAGAGAAGGAGAGCGGAAAGGATTTGGATCCACAGACTTGGGACCACCACTCCAGGAGGCCTTAATGATTATTGAATGAAAGGTTCAAACAGATTCATCTATTCCTGGATTGGTTGCCCCAACCCTGAACCTACATTTACATGGTACTAAATACCACCAAGGCAGCACAAAATCCTGCATTTTTGTTAAAAAATTACCCAGTAGGCCGCTCCTCTTCTCTCCCTTACTGTGCTCTGCCTGGGGATTGAACCCGGGTCCCTGGTGTTAGCAGCCACTGCCCTCCCCATTACACCATCCAGTGGATCAATAGGCCCGTGCAACTCACCCTATTTTGGAACTCAGAACCCCAACCCTAACCCAACCCTAACCCAGCCAGTGCCATTGATCCACGTTCACAACCGGAAAAAATAAAAACAACCGGAAGAGGGACATCTCTGCTGCTGGACCCTGGGACCTGGCGGGATTCGAACACGGGCCTCCCGGTCAGAGGGCCTGCGTCCCAGCCAGGTGAGCTACACCCCAGCCTACCACAAATGCAGATATTACACACTTAGAGACCCATACATTTCCATACGCAACCTTTTTTTGAGACTATCATATCATTCATACTTCTCCAAAATTCAAATCGGAGACCACTCGGAGGTGGGACCTGTCCTCTCCTTTTTCCTTTTTCCCCCCCCTCCTTCTTTTGCAAGCACCAGAGAGGTCGTGCCACCGCCGGGCTTCGAACCCGGGACTCTCTGCTCCAGGACCCGGGTTCTGACCGGATGAGCTAGACCTCCACACGCTGCAAAATTCAGACTCGGCAAGCCCAGAAAATCTACACACTCTCACACATCCTTCGAACTACCCTATCACCCCTTCTCCCTCCAAAATTCAAATCCACAACCAATCAGACAACTCCTCCATCACTCCTCTTCTTTCTCTTTTCCCTTCCCTTTTTCTTCCCCGCCCCCAACTTTTTTTGTTTCTCCTCAAACATAAAAGTGCTTGCATCGGCGGGACTCGAACTCGGGCCGCTCTGTTCTGCAACCCTCAGCCGGGTTGGGTGAGCTACAGGGCTTAATACCGAACAAGAACTTGGACCTGCCCTTCAGGATCGCCCTCCCCACACACACCCCCAAATTATCCAATCACCAGCTCTCCCTCCAGAATACTCCTACCCACATCCTATCAGAACACCAGATCTCCTTTCCCTCCAAAACACATAGATCACACCACCCTTCTCTCCTATCACCTTACACCATCACTGGTCAGCTGACTCTTGGGGAGGGACCAACCCTCCCTGCCCCAACAGTTATCTACCAGGATGGGGGCCATTCTCTGTCATCCCCTGAAGAAGCAGCATCTTGCTGCGAAACGTCGGGACCTGCTCCTCTGCACAGCCTGTAAGTCCTTTTTTACTTTTGCATTGGATTTGTAACAGTGCATTTGCACTTTTTAACGGTGTTTTACACTCTGGGATTGTGTTTTTAAGCCCTTGACAGCATTTTTAGCACTCTTTTGTGAGCAGTGTTTTTAGTGTTTGTTCTATGGGTTTTAGCACTTTATCAGTAGTGTTTTAGCACCTTTTTAACAGTGTACAAACACCTTTACCAGTGTTTTACACCTTTTAAATTAATAAAAACGTAATTTTAACTAAGTGGGGGGGCTCGACCCTTTTTTAAACGCCCGGATAAACTCTCCTCCTTTTAACCATCTGGAGCCAACTGGCAAAAAGAGACTCTTTTAATTGCCTTTAACACCAACCACTGGCGACCATAACGGGGACTACAACCTCCACCCGGCCAAGATCCAAAACCTTTCCAGGACCAACAACGCGGCCGGGCCGGGACCACCATCCCCCAAGAGAGGAGACCACCATCTGCGGCAACAAGGTAAGAGCCCTCCACACAAAATGGTTCCAACACACAGGGCCGGGGCTGGGCGTGGGAGCAGGGCTGAGAATGGCCCTACAGCAAACCAGACACCACAACCACTGATGTCCACACTGATACGCACACCATACAAACAACACACCACCACACACCACCACCGTCCATACATTCCTACACTCACTCAACCACCAGATGCAGAAACCAGACACATAAGCAAACAATACTTCAAACTCATACAGGCCCTACACCACAAACGTATAATGCAAACAGCACTCACCACCGGTACATTTCCACCAGGCATGCTACGCCAGATCACCCGCCTCACAGATTTTATCAAACCATCCACACCAACACCAGCCACACGCAGCAAGATACTCAACAATACAACACATTGGATGCATAACACTATCTCCATACTCCTAGAACACTACACAGATACAATAGCCACACTAGCCACAACTCCCCACAATCACACAGCTCTACAGATAGCCACCGGCTGGGCCCACAAACGCTATGGTCCCAGGCTGGCAGCAGAGACCCTACAGGAAACCCAACAGACCCTGCAGACAGAACACCGGAGCAGCAACATCACCACTCCAACCCTTGGATCATACCACAACAAAATGGACAGCCCCTTACCCACCATCCCAGAGACCCCTGAAGAAGATTATCCTCAACTGCCCCCATCACAAGCTCCACACAAACTCTTTCTGTTCCAGGGCAAAACTACAACCACCACCAAAACGACTCAACAGCCCAACAGACTGCTACAGAAGACATTCCAGGTACCACCACACCCCATCTACACAACCCAGAAATTCACTCCCCACTACCAATCCAAACCAGGCTGCACACCCCCAAGAAGAGGCCCCATCAGACCACGACAGACTCCAGGACTAGCAACATTACACTCACCAAACGCCCAACACAGCTCACCGCAGCAGAAAACCAGATCTACCCAGCCCTCACCCACCCCACCACACCCAGAAGATTCAACCGGACCAGCCACCTCTACCCCACAGCCCCAGAGAACGAGGAGAGTAACCTGGGGACCTCTACCCACCAGAGAGGACACCCACGCTCCCACCCTGCACCCACTCATCTCGCCCATCCTATCCATCCCCCCAGATGCCACAAGCTACAGCAACCCCACCAACTCTACACAGACCATAGCTCAAATACACCAACCTCCCAGTAGACCTATCACGTCACAGGTCTTGGACTCCGTTACACTCAACACCCGCTCTAACACTTCTGTCTGCATCCCTGACACAATTCTCTCTCCTTCCCCACAGATGGATGCTGCTGGTGCCCGGGGCGACAAAACCGAGGGACAGACCCCACAAAAAACCACACAACGGGCAAATATGATGAAAGGGTCTACTGAGGTTAACCACAACCACACAACAACCCAATCTGAGCCCTCCACTCGGCCACCAGAGGGTGCCAGACGGCCAGGCGCCCCCACCCCGGGCACCAGCTTACCAGCACAGCATCACCTGTCCACTAACCTTTCACCTCTTTCTCCCCACCATCCCCTCTTTCCCTCCAAATCCAACCACTCTCCCTCCTCTCCTAATTCTACCTCCCCTTCAGCCTCTTACTCTCACCCCAGTCCCCCTACCTCACCCCAACCTGTCCCCCCTCCCTCCCCCCACCGACCCCTGACTTCTAACCAACCTATTCCTCTCCCACATAACGCAACCTACTCTTCCTCTCCCTCCCCCCTCTTACCTGTAATCCCCCCTCCCCCATCACCCCCTCCTCCCCCACCCTCCTCTTCTTCTCTCTCTCCCTTCTCAATCTTCACTACAGTCAACACTCATCCTTCTCCACATTCCCTCAACAGACCAACCAGACACACGGCACGCACCCAACACAAAATCCAGGACTGGCACTTCACAGGCAGGAGGCCAGTCCTGGTACTGGGTGACTCAAACATAAGCCGGATCCCAACCCACAACCATCCCCAAATCCAACTGGACAGCTATCCTGGAGCCACCGCCTACCACTTCCTGAAGGTCTGTGAGAAAGCCATCCCCAATCCCCACACCAAGATCGTCATTCTTTCGGTAGGCATTAACAACAGGGACCAGGACCCCAGGCAGACCACAATCAAACAACTCAAAGCTCTCTTCCGTCAGGCCAAGTCGACCTTCCCTAATGCCAACATTGTCTTTCCCATCATGAACTTCTCACCTCATCTCACACCCATACAAAAACAGAACCTCAAACTCATCAACAACACCATGGCCACACACTTCCCTTTCCTGACCGAAATCCCGCACGACACATTTACAACCAGTGAGGATAACATCCACTGGACAACCACCACAGCCAAACTAATCTTACAAAACTGGTGCAAACAACTAAATTTACAGTAATCACCAAATCCAACTCAGGAACACACACACACACCCACACACAGACTACACAGCAGGACCGGGACCTGGGCTGGAACTCCCCCTCCAACATCCTCACTCTGGCTACCCTTTTCACACCATCCACACCACAACGCCAACTCCTGGAGAGGGGGCTCTCTTTCATCCCACGACCCACCAAATATGACCGGGAGGAGCTTCAAAGGGACCTACACAACTTCCATAGACGACTTAAACTCATCGACCACTTTCACCTTCAACCCCACTCCAGACACCAGCATAAACCTTTCACCCACCCTTCACATTGGGAACCAGAACTGACCGGACTCAACCCACTAACACAAAACCTCATCCGCACAAACAGACGGGCCCTGCGTCAATATCGGCCCCCGGCGGATGTCCCAGACAATCTGTCGGGGGCCGAACGCAGGGCCCTGACCGGACTCATCCATAACACCAATATCATCATCAAACCAGCAGACAAAGGCTCTAAAGTAGTTATCCAGGACCGCCAACAATATCTATTTGAAGCTAACCGCCAACTCAATAACACCACCTACTACAGACGACTTGACAACCAAATCCAACCCCAAACCCAGACCCAACTCAGGACCATCATACACACACTATACAACAACAAATACATCACAGCCAAGCAACGGAACTTTTTACTCGGACCAGATGACCCACGACCCCGGTACTTCTATCTACTACCCAAAATCCACAAAGAACCACAAACCTGGACCATTCCCTTTGAAGTTCCCCCCGGTCGTCCAATAGTCTCAGACTGCAACAGCGCCACATACCATATCTCACAGTACATTGACCACTTCCTGGGCCCCCTCTCCTCCAAACACCCCAGCTACATTAAGGATACATATCATTTCATTGACACCATCAAACCCATGGCTGTCCCCAACCACTCATACCTCTTCACAATAGACATCGACAACCTCTACACAAACATCAACACCACCTTAGGCTTACAAACACTTCAGAAAATATTCAATAGACACCCAGACCGGAACAGACCAGATCAAGAACTTCTAAAACTCATAGAACTCTGCCTCAACAATAATGACTTTCTTTTTAATAACCAGTATTACCTCCAGATCCACGGGACAGCCATGGGTCAAAGATTTGCCCCCTCCTACGCAAACCTTTATATGAGCGAATGGGAGCGAGAAGCCCTAGCAAAATGCCCATTCAAACCATCCCTTTACCTCAGATTTCTGGACGACATTATTGGAATTTGGCCACATAACATCTCCCACTTTACAGAATTCATTCACATCCTCAATAGCCATCACCCATCCATTAAGATCAAACACACCATAAACGCAGAACACATCAACTTTCTTGATACAACAGTTTTTTTCAGGCCACTCAACACCACACACATGCAGTTAAAAACCAAAGTCTACTTCAAACCTACAGACACACATGCCCTCCTACACAAATCCAGCTACCACCCAAAACACACATTTACAGCCATCATCAAATCACAAATCATCCGCTTCTTCCGAATTTGCTCAGACACTACCGACTTTCACACAGCCACGCAGACCCTCTTCCACAGCCTCCGCCCAAGAGGCTACTCAAAACGTTTCCTCCGTACCATCAAAAATAAGACCCTGGCCACTCTCGCTCCCATTCGCTCCTCCCCCCTTCCCCCAGCCCATGTCCCGGGACCAGAGCCGTCTCCACCTTCCTTCCCTTCCCCTCATTTACCTGACCCCCACCTTCTTCCCTCCCCCATACCTTACCTTAACCACCTCCCTTCCCCCAACCCCAACTCCCCTCTCCATCCCACACCTAACCTTAACTCCTCTCCTCCCCACACCTCTCCTTTTGACCCCGCCCTTTTCCTCATGCCTCACCCTAACCCCTTTCCTACCCCCACCCCTAACCCTAACCCCCTCCCCCCTCCCCCCCTCCCTAACCATAACCCTCTTCCTCCCTCCCCTAACCTTAACTCCCCTCCCCCCCACACCCCTCCTTTTGACCCCGCCCCCTTCCCCATACCTCACCTTTACCCCCTCCCTACCCCCACCCCTAACCCTAACCCCCTCCCTCCCCCTCTCCCTAACCTTAACCCTCTCCCTCCCTCCCCTAACCTTAACCTTTCACCTCCCCCCACACCCTTTTCCTCCCTCATGTCTGACCCTAACCAAAACCCTTCCCCCTACCCGAATAAGGGTCTACATCCCAACCCCCATCCACCTTCTCTCTACCCTACTCAGGGTTTAGACCCCTACTGTCCTCCCCCCCTTCCCCCGGACTCTGGAGACGGCTCAACCCAAACACACACACACAACACACATCCCGCCTCCTCCTCGCCATCACACCTCGTACCCTTCATCTCCACATATTCACATCAAACCATAACATTCCATCAAACAATCAAACAACACTTCTCTCTCTTACAATCCCAACATCCGGCCTTTCAGAACCATAAAACCATCTCGGCCTACAGAAAGAACAAAAACCTCCAGTCACTACTCACCAGATCACTATTTTCCGACCACAAACCCACATCCACACTCACATACAACCATCACTATAAACCCAGAAAATTCATCCACAATCCACACACCAAGAAAGAACATCCAACCCTAGGCTCATTATCCATCACCTCCACCAACGTCATCTACATCATCACCTGTACACTCTGCAATAAACACTACATAGGCGAAACACGGCACTCCATACATACCCGTCTATCACAACATCTCCGTAACATCAGGTTAGGTCGACTTGGCACCCCTTTAATCACACATTTTCAATTACACCCCCCCAACCACCTCATAATTTCTGGTCTAGAAAATAATAATCACTGGACCACGGGACAGAGAAGGAGAGCGGAAAGGATTTGGATCCACAGACTTGGGACCACCACTCCAGGAGGCCTTAATGATTATTGAATGAAAGGTTCAAACAGATTCATCTATTCCTGGATTGGTTGCCCCAACCCTGAACCTACATTTACATGGTACTAAATACCACCAAGGCAGCACAAAATCCTGCATTTTTGTTAAAAAATTACCCAGTAGGCCGCTCCTCTTCTCTCCCTTACTGTGCTCTGCCTGGGGATTGAACCCGGGTCCCTGGTGTTAGCAGCCACTGCCCTCCCCATTACACCATCCAGTGGATCAATAGGCCCGTGCAACTCACCCTATTTTGGAACTCAGAACCCCAACCCTAACCCAACCCTAACCCAGCCAGTGCCATTGATCCACGTTCACAACCGGAAAAAATAAAAACAACCGGAAGAGGGACATCTCTGCTGCTGGACCCTGGGACCTGGCGGGATTCGAACACGGGCCTCCCGGTCAGAGGGCCTGCGTCCCAGCCAGGTGAGCTACACCCCAGCCTACCACAAATGCAGATATTACACACTTAGAGACCCATACATTTCCATACGCAACCTTTTTTTGAGACTATCATATCATTCATACTTCTCCAAAATTCAAATCGGAGACCACTCGGAGGTGGGACCTGTCCTCTCCTTTTTCCTTTTTCCCCCCCCTCCTTCTTTTGCAAGCACCAGAGAGGTCGTGCCACCGCCGGGCTTCGAACCCGGGACTCTCTGCTCCAGGACCCGGGTTCTGACCGGATGAGCTAGACCTCCACACGCTGCAAAATTCAGACTCGGCAAGCCCAGAAAATCTACACACTCTCACACATCCTTCGAACTACCCTATCACCCCTTCTCCCTCCAAAATTCAAATCCACAACCAATCAGACAACTCCTCCATCACTCCTCTTCTTTCTCTTTTCCCTTCCCTTTTTCTTCCCCGCCCCCAACTTTTTTTGTTTCTCCTCAAACATAAAAGTGCTTGCATCGGCGGGACTCGAACTCGGGCCGCTCTGTTCTGCAACCCTCAGCCGGGTTGGGTGAGCTACAGGGCTTAATACCGAACAAGAACTTGGACCTGCCCTTCAGGATCGCCCTCCCCACACACACCCCCAAATTATCCAATCACCAGCTCTCCCTCCAGAATACTCCTACCCACATCCTATCAGAACACCAGATCTCCTTTCCCTCCAAAACACATAGATCACACCACCCTTCTCTCCTATCACCTTACACCATCACTGGTCAGCTGACTCTTGGGGAGGGACCAACCCTCCCTGCCCCAACAGTTATCTACCAGGATGGGGGCCATTCTCTGTCATCCCCTGAAGAAGCAGCATCTTGCTGCGAAACGTCGGGACCTGCTCCTCTGCACAGCCTGTAAGTCCTTTTTTACTTTTGCATTGGATTTGTAACAGTGCATTTGCACTTTTTAACGGTGTTTTACACTCTGGGATTGTGTTTTTAAGCCCTTGACAGCATTTTTAGCACTCTTTTGTGAGCAGTGTTTTTAGTGTTTGTTCTATGGGTTTTAGCACTTTATCAGTAGTGTTTTAGCACCTTTTTAACAGTGTACAAACACCTTTACCAGTGTTTTACACCTTTTAAATTAATAAAAACGTAATTTTAACTAAGTGGGGGGGCTCGACCCTTTTTTAAACGCCCGGATAAACTCTCCTCCTTTTAACCATCTGGAGCCAACTGGCAAAAAGAGACTCTTTTAATTGCCTTTAACACCAACCACTGGCGACCATAACGGGGACTACAACCTCCACCCGGCCAAGATCCAAAACCTTTCCAGGACCAACAACGCGGCCGGGCCGGGACCACCATCCCCCAAGAGAGGAGACCACCATCTGCGGCAACAAGGTAAGAGCCCTCCACACAAAATGGTTCCAACACACAGGGCCGGGGCTGGGCGTGGGAGCAGGGCTGAGAATGGCCCTACAGCAAACCAGACACCACAACCACTGATGTCCACACTGATACGCACACCATACAAACAACACACCACCACACACCACCACCGTCCATACATTCCTACACTCACTCAACCACCAGATGCAGAAACCAGACACATAAGCAAACAATACTTCAAACTCATACAGGCCCTACACCACAAACGTATAATGCAAACAGCACTCACCACCGGTACATTTCCACCAGGCATGCTACGCCAGATCACCCGCCTCACAGATTTTATCAAACCATCCACACCAACACCAGCCACACGCAGCAAGATACTCAACAATACAACACATTGGATGCATAACACTATCTCCATACTCCTAGAACACTACACAGATACAATAGCCACACTAGCCACAACTCCCCACAATCACACAGCTCTACAGATAGCCACCGGCTGGGCCCACAAACGCTATGGTCCCAGGCTGGCAGCAGAGACCCTACAGGAAACCCAACAGACCCTGCAGACAGAACACCGGAGCAGCAACATCACCACTCCAACCCTTGGATCATACCACAACAAAATGGACAGCCCCTTACCCACCATCCCAGAGACCCCTGAAGAAGATTATCCTCAACTGCCCCCATCACAAGCTCCACACAAACTCTTTCTGTTCCAGGGCAAAACTACAACCACCACCAAAACGACTCAACAGCCCAACAGACTGCTACAGAAGACATTCCAGGTACCACCACACCCCATCTACACAACCCAGAAATTCACTCCCCACTACCAATCCAAACCAGGCTGCACACCCCCAAGAAGAGGCCCCATCAGACCACGACAGACTCCAGGACTAGCAACATTACACTCACCAAACGCCCAACACAGCTCACCGCAGCAGAAAACCAGATCTACCCAGCCCTCACCCACCCCACCACACCCAGAAGATTCAACCGGACCAGCCACCTCTACCCCACAGCCCCAGAGAACGAGGAGAGTAACCTGGGGACCTCTACCCACCAGAGAGGACACCCACGCTCCCACCCTGCACCCACTCATCTCGCCCATCCTATCCATCCCCCCAGATGCCACAAGCTACAGCAACCCCACCAACTCTACACAGACCATAGCTCAAATACACCAACCTCCCAGTAGACCTATCACGTCACAGGTCTTGGACTCCGTTACACTCAACACCCGCTCTAACACTTCTGTCTGCATCCCTGACACAATTCTCTCTCCTTCCCCACAGATGGATGCTGCTGGTGCCCGGGGCGACAAAACCGAGGGACAGACCCCACAAAAAACCACACAACGGGCAAATATGATGAAAGGGTCTACTGAGGTTAACCACAACCACACAACAACCCAATCTGAGCCCTCCACTCGGCCACCAGAGGGTGCCAGACGGCCAGGCGCCCCCACCCCGGGCACCAGCTTACCAGCACAGCATCACCTGTCCACTAACCTTTCACCTCTTTCTCCCCACCATCCCCTCTTTCCCTCCAAATCCAACCACTCTCCCTCCTCTCCTAATTCTACCTCCCCTTCAGCCTCTTACTCTCACCCCAGTCCCCCTACCTCACCCCAACCTGTCCCCCCTCCCTCCCCCCACCGACCCCTGACTTCTAACCAACCTATTCCTCTCCCACATAACGCAACCTACTCTTCCTCTCCCTCCCCCCTCTTACCTGTAATCCCCCCTCCCCCATCACCCCCTCCTCCCCCACCCTCCTCTTCTTCTCTCTCTCCCTTCTCAATCTTCACTACAGTCAACACTCATCCTTCTCCACATTCCCTCAACAGACCAACCAGACACACGGCACGCACCCAACACAAAATCCAGGACTGGCACTTCACAGGCAGGAGGCCAGTCCTGGTACTGGGTGACTCAAACATAAGCCGGATCCCAACCCACAACCATCCCCAAATCCAACTGGACAGCTATCCTGGAGCCACCGCCTACCACTTCCTGAAGGTCTGTGAGAAAGCCATCCCCAATCCCCACACCAAGATCGTCATTCTTTCGGTAGGCATTAACAACAGGGACCAGGACCCCAGGCAGACCACAATCAAACAACTCAAAGCTCTCTTCCGTCAGGCCAAGTCGACCTTCCCTAATGCCAACATTGTCTTTCCCATCATGAACTTCTCACCTCATCTCACACCCATACAAAAACAGAACCTCAAACTCATCAACAACACCATGGCCACACACTTCCCTTTCCTGACCGAAATCCCGCACGACACATTTACAACCAGTGAGGATAACATCCACTGGACAACCACCACAGCCAAACTAATCTTACAAAACTGGTGCAAACAACTAAATTTACAGTAATCACCAAATCCAACTCAGGAACACACACACACACCCACACACAGACTACACAGCAGGACCGGGACCTGGGCTGGAACTCCCCCTCCAACATCCTCACTCTGGCTACCCTTTTCACACCATCCACACCACAACGCCAACTCCTGGAGAGGGGGCTCTCTTTCATCCCACGACCCACCAAATATGACCGGGAGGAGCTTCAAAGGGACCTACACAACTTCCATAGACGACTTAAACTCATCGACCACTTTCACCTTCAACCCCACTCCAGACACCAGCATAAACCTTTCACCCACCCTTCACATTGGGAACCAGAACTGACCGGACTCAACCCACTAACACAAAACCTCATCCGCACAAACAGACGGGCCCTGCGTCAATATCGGCCCCCGGCGGATGTCCCAGACAATCTGTCGGGGGCCGAACGCAGGGCCCTGACCGGACTCATCCATAACACCAATATCATCATCAAACCAGCAGACAAAGGCTCTAAAGTAGTTATCCAGGACCGCCAACAATATCTATTTGAAGCTAACCGCCAACTCAATAACACCACCTACTACAGACGACTTGACAACCAAATCCAACCCCAAACCCAGACCCAACTCAGGACCATCATACACACACTATACAACAACAAATACATCACAGCCAAGCAACGGAACTTTTTACTCGGACCAGATGACCCACGACCCCGGTACTTCTATCTACTACCCAAAATCCACAAAGAACCACAAACCTGGACCATTCCCTTTGAAGTTCCCCCCGGTCGTCCAATAGTCTCAGACTGCAACAGCGCCACATACCATATCTCACAGTACATTGACCACTTCCTGGGCCCCCTCTCCTCCAAACACCCCAGCTACATTAAGGATACATATCATTTCATTGACACCATCAAACCCATGGCTGTCCCCAACCACTCATACCTCTTCACAATAGACATCGACAACCTCTACACAAACATCAACACCACCTTAGGCTTACAAACACTTCAGAAAATATTCAATAGACACCCAGACCGGAACAGACCAGATCAAGAACTTCTAAAACTCATAGAACTCTGCCTCAACAATAATGACTTTCTTTTTAATAACCAGTATTACCTCCAGATCCACGGGACAGCCATGGGTCAAAGATTTGCCCCCTCCTACGCAAACCTTTATATGAGCGAATGGGAGCGAGAAGCCCTAGCAAAATGCCCATTCAAACCATCCCTTTACCTCAGATTTCTGGACGACATTATTGGAATTTGGCCACATAACATCTCCCACTTTACAGAATTCATTCACATCCTCAATAGCCATCACCCATCCATTAAGATCAAACACACCATAAACGCAGAACACATCAACTTTCTTGATACAACAGTTTTTTTCAGGCCACTCAACACCACACACATGCAGTTAAAAACCAAAGTCTACTTCAAACCTACAGACACACATGCCCTCCTACACAAATCCAGCTACCACCCAAAACACACATTTACAGCCATCATCAAATCACAAATCATCCGCTTCTTCCGAATTTGCTCAGACACTACCGACTTTCACACAGCCACGCAGACCCTCTTCCACAGCCTCCGCCCAAGAGGCTACTCAAAACGTTTCCTCCGTACCATCAAAAATAAGACCCTGGCCACTCTCGCTCCCATTCGCTCCTCCCCCCTTCCCCCAGCCCATGTCCCGGGACCAGAGCCGTCTCCACCTTCCTTCCCTTCCCCTCATTTACCTGACCCCCACCTTCTTCCCTCCCCCATACCTTACCTTAACCACCTCCCTTCCCCCAACCCCAACTCCCCTCTCCATCCCACACCTAACCTTAACTCCTCTCCTCCCCACACCTCTCCTTTTGACCCCGCCCTTTTCCTCATGCCTCACCCTAACCCCTTTCCTACCCCCACCCCTAACCCTAACCCCCTCCCCCCTCCCCCCCTCCCTAACCATAACCCTCTTCCTCCCTCCCCTAACCTTAACTCCCCTCCCCCCCACACCCCTCCTTTTGACCCCGCCCCCTTCCCCATACCTCACCTTTACCCCCTCCCTACCCCCACCCCTAACCCTAACCCCCTCCCTCCCCCTCTCCCTAACCTTAACCCTCTCCCTCCCTCCCCTAACCTTAACCTTTCACCTCCCCCCACACCCTTTTCCTCCCTCATGTCTGACCCTAACCAAAACCCTTCCCCCTACCCGAATAAGGGTCTACATCCCAACCCCCATCCACCTTCTCTCTACCCTACTCAGGGTTTAGACCCCTACTGTCCTCCCCCCCTTCCCCCGGACTCTGGAGACGGCTCAACCCAAACACACACACACAACACACATCCCGCCTCCTCCTCGCCATCACACCTCGTACCCTTCATCTCCACATATTCACATCAAACCATAACATTCCATCAAACAATCAAACAACACTTCTCTCTCTTACAATCCCAACATCCGGCCTTTCAGAACCATAAAACCATCTCGGCCTACAGAAAGAACAAAAACCTCCAGTCACTACTCACCAGATCACTATTTTCCGACCACAAACCCACATCCACACTCACATACAACCATCACTATAAACCCAGAAAATTCATCCACAATCCACACACCAAGAAAGAACATCCAACCCTAGGCTCATTATCCATCACCTCCACCAACGTCATCTACATCATCACCTGTACACTCTGCAATAAACACTACATAGGCGAAACACGGCACTCCATACATACCCGTCTATCACAACATCTCCGTAACATCAGGTTAGGTCGACTTGGCACCCCTTTAATCACACATTTTCAATTACACCCCCCCAACCACCTCATAATTTCTGGTCTAGAAAATAATAATCACTGGACCACGGGACAGAGAAGGAGAGCGGAAAGGATTTGGATCCACAGACTTGGGACCACCACTCCAGGAGGCCTTAATGATTATTGAATGAAAGGTTCAAACAGATTCATCTATTCCTGGATTGGTTGCCCCAACCCTGAACCTACATTTACATGGTACTAAATACCACCAAGGCAGCACAAAATCCTGCATTTTTGTTAAAAAATTACCCAGTAGGCCGCTCCTCTTCTCTCCCTTACTGTGCTCTGCCTGGGGATTGAACCCGGGTCCCTGGTGTTAGCAGCCACTGCCCTCCCCATTACACCATCCAGTGGATCAATAGGCCCGTGCAACTCACCCTATTTTGGAACTCAGAACCCCAACCCTAACCCAACCCTAACCCTAGTTATCACCCAAAAACAGGACCATCAAATTTGATGATCGTGGTTATTACCCCCCTTACCTAACCCTAACCCTAACCCTAACCCTAGCAAAAAACACCCTCCAAACACCCTACAATCCACTCCAAAACACCCCCCAAACAACCCTCCAATCAACTCCAAAACACCCTACAAAACACCCCCCAGACAACCCTCCAATCCACTCCAAATGGCCTCAAATGCACCCCTAGGCACTTCCTGGAAACACCTAGGGACAAAAAACACTTGGGCAAATTTTCACTCACTATAGTCAATGCAACTTTTTGTCATAACTCGCCCTAGGAATGTCCCACACACACCATTCAACCACCCCTAGGCTCCCCCTAAGCCAAGCTACCCCACCCTAGGATTGCAGCTCCGCAGCGCCAACTACTGGACGGCCACTTTTACAAAAAACACTCTCCAGGACACCCTCCAATCAACTCCAAATGGCCTGAAACGCGCTCCTAAACACTTTCTGGGGGAACTTTTTTCAAAAAAACACTTTGAAAAATTTCACCTCACTCAACTCTATGGGGAATTTTCAAACGCCTATAACTTTAAAACCACGCCTCCTAGCGCTTTGCAAACCACTTCCGCCTGCCATAATTCGGCCCTTCTGAACACGCCAGGCTTGGTCCCGTCTCTCTACGACCTTCCCTTCCGGAGATACAACAAAAACAAACTTTTTTTCGCTACTTACGCCCACTTCCCGACGTCACAGCCACTAGGGGGACCCACCAAACGAAAGACAGCCTATGGAAATGGGGGGGTAGGAAAAACCTCAACTCTCTAGCTCACAAGCTTCTTCAGTTACCGGCCAGTCTGAGGATCGCCGTTTCGGCGATCGTGGTTATTACCCCCCTTACCTAACCCTAACCCTAACCCTAACCCTAACCCTAACCCTAACCCTAACCCTAACCCTCTAACCCTGACCCTAACCCTAACCCTAACCCTAACCCTAACCCTAACCCTAACCCTAACCCTAACCCTAACCCTAACCCTAACCCTAACCCTAACCCTAACCCTAACCCTAACCCACATTTACAGCCATCATCAAATCACAAATCATCCGCTTCTTCCGAATTTGCTCAGACACTACCGACTTTCACACAGCCACGCAGACCCTCTTCCACAGCCTCCGCCCAAGAGGCTACTCAAAACGTTTCCTCCGTACCATCAAAAATAAGACCCTGGCCACTCTCGCTCCCATTCGCTCCTCCCCCCTTCCCCCAGCCCATGTCCCGGGACCAGAGCCGTCTCCACCTTCCTTCCCTTCCCCTCATTTACCTGACCCCCACCTTCTTCCCTCCCCCATACCTTACCTTAACCACCTCCCTTCCCCCAACCCCAACTCCCCTCTCCATCCCACACCTAACCTTAACTCCTCTCCTCCCCACACCTCTCCTTTTGACCCCGCCCTTTTCCTCATGCCTCACCCTAACCCCTTTCCTACCCCCACCCCTAACCCTAACCCCCTCCCCCCTCCCCCCCTCCCTAACCATAACCCTCTTCCTCCCTCCCCTAACCTTAACTCCCCTCCCCCCCACACCCCTCCTTTTGACCCCGCCCCCTTCCCCATACCTCACCTTTACCCCCTCCCTACCCCCACCCCTAACCCTAACCCCCTCCCTCCCCCTCTCCCTAACCTTAACCCTCTCCCTCCCTCCCCTAACCTTAACCTTTCACCTCCCCCCACACCCTTTTCCTCCCTCATGTCTGACCCTAACCAAAACCCTTCCCCCTACCCGAATAAGGGTCTACATCCCAACCCCCATCCACCTTCTCTCTACCCTACTCAGGGTTTAGACCCCTACTGTCCTCCCCCCCTTCCCCCGGACTCTGGAGACGGCTCAACCCAAACACACACACACAACACACATCCCGCCTCCTCCTCGCCATCACACCTCGTACCCTTCATCTCCACATATTCACATCAAACCATAACATTCCATCAAACAATCAAACAACACTTCTCTCTCTTACAATCCCAACATCCGGCCTTTCAGAACCATAAAACCATCTCGGCCTACAGAAAGAACAAAAACCTCCAGTCACTACTCACCAGATCACTATTTTCCGACCACAAACCCACATCCACACTCACATACAACCATCACTATAAACCCAGAAAATTCATCCACAATCCACACACCAAGAAAGAACATCCAACCCTAGGCTCATTATCCATCACCTCCACCAACGTCATCTACATCATCACCTGTACACTCTGCAATAAACACTACATAGGCGAAACACGGCACTCCATACATACCCGTCTATCACAACATCTCCGTAACATCAGGTTAGGTCGACTTGGCACCCCTTTAATCACACATTTTCAATTACACCCCCCCAACCACCTCATAATTTCTGGTCTAGAAAATAATAATCACTGGACCACGGGACAGAGAAGGAGAGCGGAAAGGATTTGGATCCACAGACTTGGGACCACCACTCCAGGAGGCCTTAATGATTATTGAATGAAAGGTTCAAACAGATTCATCTATTCCTGGATTGGTTGCCCCAACCCTGAACCTACATTTACATGGTACTAAATACCACCAAGGCAGCACAAAATCCTGCATTTTTGTTAAAAAATTACCCAGTAGGCCGCTCCTCTTCTCTCCCTTACTGTGCTCTGCCTGGGGATTGAACCCGGGTCCCTGGTGTTAGCAGCCACTGCCCTCCCCATTACACCATCCAGTGGATCAATAGGCCCGTGCAACTCACCCTATTTTGGAACTCAGAACCCCAACCCTAACCCAACCCTAACCCAGCCAGTGCCATTGATCCACGTTCACAACCGGAAAAAATAAAAACAACCGGAAGAGGGACATCTCTGCTGCTGGACCCTGGGACCTGGCGGGATTCGAACACGGGCCTCCCGGTCAGAGGGCCTGCGTCCCAGCCAGGTGAGCTACACCCCAGCCTACCACAAATGCAGATATTACACACTTAGAGACCCATACATTTCCATACGCAACCTTTTTTTGAGACTATCATATCATTCATACTTCTCCAAAATTCAAATCGGAGACCACTCGGAGGTGGGACCTGTCCTCTCCTTTTTCCTTTTTCCCCCCCCTCCTTCTTTTGCAAGCACCAGAGAGGTCGTGCCACCGCCGGGCTTCGAACCCGGGACTCTCTGCTCCAGGACCCGGGTTCTGACCGGATGAGCTAGACCTCCACACGCTGCAAAATTCAGACTCGGCAAGCCCAGAAAATCTACACACTCTCACACATCCTTCGAACTACCCTATCACCCCTTCTCCCTCCAAAATTCAAATCCACAACCAATCAGACAACTCCTCCATCACTCCTCTTCTTTCTCTTTTCCCTTCCCTTTTTCTTCCCCGCCCCCAACTTTTTTTGTTTCTCCTCAAACATAAAAGTGCTTGCATCGGCGGGACTCGAACTCGGGCCGCTCTGTTCTGCAACCCTCAGCCGGGTTGGGTGAGCTACAGGGCTTAATACCGAACAAGAACTTGGACCTGCCCTTCAGGATCGCCCTCCCCACACACACCCCCAAATTATCCAATCACCAGCTCTCCCTCCAGAATACTCCTACCCACATCCTATCAGAACACCAGATCTCCTTTCCCTCCAAAACACATAGATCACACCACCCTTCTCTCCTATCACCTTACACCATCACTGGTCAGCTGACTCTTGGGGAGGGACCAACCCTCCCTGCCCCAACAGTTATCTACCAGGATGGGGGCCATTCTCTGTCATCCCCTGAAGAAGCAGCATCTTGCTGCGAAACGTCGGGACCTGCTCCTCTGCACAGCCTGTAAGTCCTTTTTTACTTTTGCATTGGATTTGTAACAGTGCATTTGCACTTTTTAACGGTGTTTTACACTCTGGGATTGTGTTTTTAAGCCCTTGACAGCATTTTTAGCACTCTTTTGTGAGCAGTGTTTTTAGTGTTTGTTCTATGGGTTTTAGCACTTTATCAGTAGTGTTTTAGCACCTTTTTAACAGTGTACAAACACCTTTACCAGTGTTTTACACCTTTTAAATTAATAAAAACGTAATTTTAACTAAGTGGGGGGGCTCGACCCTTTTTTAAACGCCCGGATAAACTCTCCTCCTTTTAACCATCTGGAGCCAACTGGCAAAAAGAGACTCTTTTAATTGCCTTTAACACCAACCACTGGCGACCATAACGGGGACTACAACCTCCACCCGGCCAAGATCCAAAACCTTTCCAGGACCAACAACGCGGCCGGGCCGGGACCACCATCCCCCAAGAGAGGAGACCACCATCTGCGGCAACAAGGTAAGAGCCCTCCACACAAAATGGTTCCAACACACAGGGCCGGGGCTGGGCGTGGGAGCAGGGCTGAGAATGGCCCTACAGCAAACCAGACACCACAACCACTGATGTCCACACTGATACGCACACCATACAAACAACACACCACCACACACCACCACCGTCCATACATTCCTACACTCACTCAACCACCAGATGCAGAAACCAGACACATAAGCAAACAATACTTCAAACTCATACAGGCCCTACACCACAAACGTATAATGCAAACAGCACTCACCACCGGTACATTTCCACCAGGCATGCTACGCCAGATCACCCGCCTCACAGATTTTATCAAACCATCCACACCAACACCAGCCACACGCAGCAAGATACTCAACAATACAACACATTGGATGCATAACACTATCTCCATACTCCTAGAACACTACACAGATACAATAGCCACACTAGCCACAACTCCCCACAATCACACAGCTCTACAGATAGCCACCGGCTGGGCCCACAAACGCTATGGTCCCAGGCTGGCAGCAGAGACCCTACAGGAAACCCAACAGACCCTGCAGACAGAACACCGGAGCAGCAACATCACCACTCCAACCCTTGGATCATACCACAACAAAATGGACAGCCCCTTACCCACCATCCCAGAGACCCCTGAAGAAGATTATCCTCAACTGCCCCCATCACAAGCTCCACACAAACTCTTTCTGTTCCAGGGCAAAACTACAACCACCACCAAAACGACTCAACAGCCCAACAGACTGCTACAGAAGACATTCCAGGTACCACCACACCCCATCTACACAACCCAGAAATTCACTCCCCACTACCAATCCAAACCAGGCTGCACACCCCCAAGAAGAGGCCCCATCAGACCACGACAGACTCCAGGACTAGCAACATTACACTCACCAAACGCCCAACACAGCTCACCGCAGCAGAAAACCAGATCTACCCAGCCCTCACCCACCCCACCACACCCAGAAGATTCAACCGGACCAGCCACCTCTACCCCACAGCCCCAGAGAACGAGGAGAGTAACCTGGGGACCTCTACCCACCAGAGAGGACACCCACGCTCCCACCCTGCACCCACTCATCTCGCCCATCCTATCCATCCCCCCAGATGCCACAAGCTACAGCAACCCCACCAACTCTACACAGACCATAGCTCAAATACACCAACCTCCCAGTAGACCTATCACGTCACAGGTCTTGGACTCCGTTACACTCAACACCCGCTCTAACACTTCTGTCTGCATCCCTGACACAATTCTCTCTCCTTCCCCACAGATGGATGCTGCTGGTGCCCGGGGCGACAAAACCGAGGGACAGACCCCACAAAAAACCACACAACGGGCAAATATGATGAAAGGGTCTACTGAGGTTAACCACAACCACACAACAACCCAATCTGAGCCCTCCACTCGGCCACCAGAGGGTGCCAGACGGCCAGGCGCCCCCACCCCGGGCACCAGCTTACCAGCACAGCATCACCTGTCCACTAACCTTTCACCTCTTTCTCCCCACCATCCCCTCTTTCCCTCCAAATCCAACCACTCTCCCTCCTCTCCTAATTCTACCTCCCCTTCAGCCTCTTACTCTCACCCCAGTCCCCCTACCTCACCCCAACCTGTCCCCCCTCCCTCCCCCCACCGACCCCTGACTTCTAACCAACCTATTCCTCTCCCACATAACGCAACCTACTCTTCCTCTCCCTCCCCCCTCTTACCTGTAATCCCCCCTCCCCCATCACCCCCTCCTCCCCCACCCTCCTCTTCTTCTCTCTCTCCCTTCTCAATCTTCACTACAGTCAACACTCATCCTTCTCCACATTCCCTCAACAGACCAACCAGACACACGGCACGCACCCAACACAAAATCCAGGACTGGCACTTCACAGGCAGGAGGCCAGTCCTGGTACTGGGTGACTCAAACATAAGCCGGATCCCAACCCACAACCATCCCCAAATCCAACTGGACAGCTATCCTGGAGCCACCGCCTACCACTTCCTGAAGGTCTGTGAGAAAGCCATCCCCAATCCCCACACCAAGATCGTCATTCTTTCGGTAGGCATTAACAACAGGGACCAGGACCCCAGGCAGACCACAATCAAACAACTCAAAGCTCTCTTCCGTCAGGCCAAGTCGACCTTCCCTAATGCCAACATTGTCTTTCCCATCATGAACTTCTCACCTCATCTCACACCCATACAAAAACAGAACCTCAAACTCATCAACAACACCATGGCCACACACTTCCCTTTCCTGACCGAAATCCCGCACGACACATTTACAACCAGTGAGGATAACATCCACTGGACAACCACCACAGCCAAACTAATCTTACAAAACTGGTGCAAACAACTAAATTTACAGTAATCACCAAATCCAACTCAGGAACACACACACACACCCACACACAGACTACACAGCAGGACCGGGACCTGGGCTGGAACTCCCCCTCCAACATCCTCACTCTGGCTACCCTTTTCACACCATCCACACCACAACGCCAACTCCTGGAGAGGGGGCTCTCTTTCATCCCACGACCCACCAAATATGACCGGGAGGAGCTTCAAAGGGACCTACACAACTTCCATAGACGACTTAAACTCATCGACCACTTTCACCTTCAACCCCACTCCAGACACCAGCATAAACCTTTCACCCACCCTTCACATTGGGAACCAGAACTGACCGGACTCAACCCACTAACACAAAACCTCATCCGCACAAACAGACGGGCCCTGCGTCAATATCGGCCCCCGGCGGATGTCCCAGACAATCTGTCGGGGGCCGAACGCAGGGCCCTGACCGGACTCATCCATAACACCAATATCATCATCAAACCAGCAGACAAAGGCTCTAAAGTAGTTATCCAGGACCGCCAACAATATCTATTTGAAGCTAACCGCCAACTCAATAACACCACCTACTACAGACGACTTGACAACCAAATCCAACCCCAAACCCAGACCCAACTCAGGACCATCATACACACACTATACAACAACAAATACATCACAGCCAAGCAACGGAACTTTTTACTCGGACCAGATGACCCACGACCCCGGTACTTCTATCTACTACCCAAAATCCACAAAGAACCACAAACCTGGACCATTCCCTTTGAAGTTCCCCCCGGTCGTCCAATAGTCTCAGACTGCAACAGCGCCACATACCATATCTCACAGTACATTGACCACTTCCTGGGCCCCCTCTCCTCCAAACACCCCAGCTACATTAAGGATACATATCATTTCATTGACACCATCAAACCCATGGCTGTCCCCAACCACTCATACCTCTTCACAATAGACATCGACAACCTCTACACAAACATCAACACCACCTTAGGCTTACAAACACTTCAGAAAATATTCAATAGACACCCAGACCGGAACAGACCAGATCAAGAACTTCTAAAACTCATAGAACTCTGCCTCAACAATAATGACTTTCTTTTTAATAACCAGTATTACCTCCAGATCCACGGGACAGCCATGGGTCAAAGATTTGCCCCCTCCTACGCAAACCTTTATATGAGCGAATGGGAGCGAGAAGCCCTAGCAAAATGCCCATTCAAACCATCCCTTTACCTCAGATTTCTGGACGACATTATTGGAATTTGGCCACATAACATCTCCCACTTTACAGAATTCATTCACATCCTCAATAGCCATCACCCATCCATTAAGATCAAACACACCATAAACGCAGAACACATCAACTTTCTTGATACAACAGTTTTTTTCAGGCCACTCAACACCACACACATGCAGTTAAAAACCAAAGTCTACTTCAAACCTACAGACACACATGCCCTCCTACACAAATCCAGCTACCACCCAAAACACACATTTACAGCCATCATCAAATCACAAATCATCCGCTTCTTCCGAATTTGCTCAGACACTACCGACTTTCACACAGCCACGCAGACCCTCTTCCACAGCCTCCGCCCAAGAGGCTACTCAAAACGTTTCCTCCGTACCATCAAAAATAAGACCCTGGCCACTCTCGCTCCCATTCGCTCCTCCCCCCTTCCCCCAGCCCATGTCCCGGGACCAGAGCCGTCTCCACCTTCCTTCCCTTCCCCTCATTTACCTGACCCCCACCTTCTTCCCTCCCCCATACCTTACCTTAACCACCTCCCTTCCCCCAACCCCAACTCCCCTCTCCATCCCACACCTAACCTTAACTCCTCTCCTCCCCACACCTCTCCTTTTGACCCCGCCCTTTTCCTCATGCCTCACCCTAACCCCTTTCCTACCCCCACCCCTAACCCTAACCCCCTCCCCCCTCCCCCCCTCCCTAACCATAACCCTCTTCCTCCCTCCCCTAACCTTAACTCCCCTCCCCCCCACACCCCTCCTTTTGACCCCGCCCCCTTCCCCATACCTCACCTTTACCCCCTCCCTACCCCCACCCCTAACCCTAACCCCCTCCCTCCCCCTCTCCCTAACCTTAACCCTCTCCCTCCCTCCCCTAACCTTAACCTTTCACCTCCCCCCACACCCTTTTCCTCCCTCATGTCTGACCCTAACCAAAACCCTTCCCCCTACCCGAATAAGGGTCTACATCCCAACCCCCATCCACCTTCTCTCTACCCTACTCAGGGTTTAGACCCCTACTGTCCTCCCCCCCTTCCCCCGGACTCTGGAGACGGCTCAACCCAAACACACACACACAACACACATCCCGCCTCCTCCTCGCCATCACACCTCGTACCCTTCATCTCCACATATTCACATCAAACCATAACATTCCATCAAACAATCAAACAACACTTCTCTCTCTTACAATCCCAACATCCGGCCTTTCAGAACCATAAAACCATCTCGGCCTACAGAAAGAACAAAAACCTCCAGTCACTACTCACCAGATCACTATTTTCCGACCACAAACCCACATCCACACTCACATACAACCATCACTATAAACCCAGAAAATTCATCCACAATCCACACACCAAGAAAGAACATCCAACCCTAGGCTCATTATCCATCACCTCCACCAACGTCATCTACATCATCACCTGTACACTCTGCAATAAACACTACATAGGCGAAACACGGCACTCCATACATACCCGTCTATCACAACATCTCCGTAACATCAGGTTAGGTCGACTTGGCACCCCTTTAATCACACATTTTCAATTACACCCCCCCAACCACCTCATAATTTCTGGTCTAGAAAATAATAATCACTGGACCACGGGACAGAGAAGGAGAGCGGAAAGGATTTGGATCCACAGACTTGGGACCACCACTCCAGGAGGCCTTAATGATTATTGAATGAAAGGTTCAAACAGATTCATCTATTCCTGGATTGGTTGCCCCAACCCTGAACCTACATTTACATGGTACTAAATACCACCAAGGCAGCACAAAATCCTGCATTTTTGTTAAAAAATTACCCAGTAGGCCGCTCCTCTTCTCTCCCTTACTGTGCTCTGCCTGGGGATTGAACCCGGGTCCCTGGTGTTAGCAGCCACTGCCCTCCCCATTACACCATCCAGTGGATCAATAGGCCCGTGCAACTCACCCTATTTTGGAACTCAGAACCCCAACCCTAACCCAACCCTAACCCAGCCAGTGCCATTGATCCACGTTCACAACCGGAAAAAATAAAAACAACCGGAAGAGGGACATCTCTGCTGCTGGACCCTGGGACCTGGCGGGATTCGAACACGGGCCTCCCGGTCAGAGGGCCTGCGTCCCAGCCAGGTGAGCTACACCCCAGCCTACCACAAATGCAGATATTACACACTTAGAGACCCATACATTTCCATACGCAACCTTTTTTTGAGACTATCATATCATTCATACTTCTCCAAAATTCAAATCGGAGACCACTCGGAGGTGGGACCTGTCCTCTCCTTTTTCCTTTTTCCCCCCCCTCCTTCTTTTGCAAGCACCAGAGAGGTCGTGCCACCGCCGGGCTTCGAACCCGGGACTCTCTGCTCCAGGACCCGGGTTCTGACCGGATGAGCTAGACCTCCACACGCTGCAAAATTCAGACTCGGCAAGCCCAGAAAATCTACACACTCTCACACATCCTTCGAACTACCCTATCACCCCTTCTCCCTCCAAAATTCAAATCCACAACCAATCAGACAACTCCTCCATCACTCCTCTTCTTTCTCTTTTCCCTTCCCTTTTTCTTCCCCGCCCCCAACTTTTTTTGTTTCTCCTCAAACATAAAAGTGCTTGCATCGGCGGGACTCGAACTCGGGCCGCTCTGTTCTGCAACCCTCAGCCGGGTTGGGTGAGCTACAGGGCTTAATACCGAACAAGAACTTGGACCTGCCCTTCAGGATCGCCCTCCCCACACACACCCCCAAATTATCCAATCACCAGCTCTCCCTCCAGAATACTCCTACCCACATCCTATCAGAACACCAGATCTCCTTTCCCTCCAAAACACATAGATCACACCACCCTTCTCTCCTATCACCTTACACCATCACTGGTCAGCTGACTCTTGGGGAGGGACCAACCCTCCCTGCCCCAACAGTTATCTACCAGGATGGGGGCCATTCTCTGTCATCCCCTGAAGAAGCAGCATCTTGCTGCGAAACGTCGGGACCTGCTCCTCTGCACAGCCTGTAAGTCCTTTTTTACTTTTGCATTGGATTTGTAACAGTGCATTTGCACTTTTTAACGGTGTTTTACACTCTGGGATTGTGTTTTTAAGCCCTTGACAGCATTTTTAGCACTCTTTTGTGAGCAGTGTTTTTAGTGTTTGTTCTATGGGTTTTAGCACTTTATCAGTAGTGTTTTAGCACCTTTTTAACAGTGTACAAACACCTTTACCAGTGTTTTACACCTTTTAAATTAATAAAAACGTAATTTTAACTAAGTGGGGGGGCTCGACCCTTTTTTAAACGCCCGGATAAACTCTCCTCCTTTTAACCATCTGGAGCCAACTGGCAAAAAGAGACTCTTTTAATTGCCTTTAACACCAACCACTGGCGACCATAACGGGGACTACAACCTCCACCCGGCCAAGATCCAAAACCTTTCCAGGACCAACAACGCGGCCGGGCCGGGACCACCATCCCCCAAGAGAGGAGACCACCATCTGCGGCAACAAGGTAAGAGCCCTCCACACAAAATGGTTCCAACACACAGGGCCGGGGCTGGGCGTGGGAGCAGGGCTGAGAATGGCCCTACAGCAAACCAGACACCACAACCACTGATGTCCACACTGATACGCACACCATACAAACAACACACCACCACACACCACCACCGTCCATACATTCCTACACTCACTCAACCACCAGATGCAGAAACCAGACACATAAGCAAACAATACTTCAAACTCATACAGGCCCTACACCACAAACGTATAATGCAAACAGCACTCACCACCGGTACATTTCCACCAGGCATGCTACGCCAGATCACCCGCCTCACAGATTTTATCAAACCATCCACACCAACACCAGCCACACGCAGCAAGATACTCAACAATACAACACATTGGATGCATAACACTATCTCCATACTCCTAGAACACTACACAGATACAATAGCCACACTAGCCACAACTCCCCACAATCACACAGCTCTACAGATAGCCACCGGCTGGGCCCACAAACGCTATGGTCCCAGGCTGGCAGCAGAGACCCTACAGGAAACCCAACAGACCCTGCAGACAGAACACCGGAGCAGCAACATCACCACTCCAACCCTTGGATCATACCACAACAAAATGGACAGCCCCTTACCCACCATCCCAGAGACCCCTGAAGAAGATTATCCTCAACTGCCCCCATCACAAGCTCCACACAAACTCTTTCTGTTCCAGGGCAAAACTACAACCACCACCAAAACGACTCAACAGCCCAACAGACTGCTACAGAAGACATTCCAGGTACCACCACACCCCATCTACACAACCCAGAAATTCACTCCCCACTACCAATCCAAACCAGGCTGCACACCCCCAAGAAGAGGCCCCATCAGACCACGACAGACTCCAGGACTAGCAACATTACACTCACCAAACGCCCAACACAGCTCACCGCAGCAGAAAACCAGATCTACCCAGCCCTCACCCACCCCACCACACCCAGAAGATTCAACCGGACCAGCCACCTCTACCCCACAGCCCCAGAGAACGAGGAGAGTAACCTGGGGACCTCTACCCACCAGAGAGGACACCCACGCTCCCACCCTGCACCCACTCATCTCGCCCATCCTATCCATCCCCCCAGATGCCACAAGCTACAGCAACCCCACCAACTCTACACAGACCATAGCTCAAATACACCAACCTCCCAGTAGACCTATCACGTCACAGGTCTTGGACTCCGTTACACTCAACACCCGCTCTAACACTTCTGTCTGCATCCCTGACACAATTCTCTCTCCTTCCCCACAGATGGATGCTGCTGGTGCCCGGGGCGACAAAACCGAGGGACAGACCCCACAAAAAACCACACAACGGGCAAATATGATGAAAGGGTCTACTGAGGTTAACCACAACCACACAACAACCCAATCTGAGCCCTCCACTCGGCCACCAGAGGGTGCCAGACGGCCAGGCGCCCCCACCCCGGGCACCAGCTTACCAGCACAGCATCACCTGTCCACTAACCTTTCACCTCTTTCTCCCCACCATCCCCTCTTTCCCTCCAAATCCAACCACTCTCCCTCCTCTCCTAATTCTACCTCCCCTTCAGCCTCTTACTCTCACCCCAGTCCCCCTACCTCACCCCAACCTGTCCCCCCTCCCTCCCCCCACCGACCCCTGACTTCTAACCAACCTATTCCTCTCCCACATAACGCAACCTACTCTTCCTCTCCCTCCCCCCTCTTACCTGTAATCCCCCCTCCCCCATCACCCCCTCCTCCCCCACCCTCCTCTTCTTCTCTCTCTCCCTTCTCAATCTTCACTACAGTCAACACTCATCCTTCTCCACATTCCCTCAACAGACCAACCAGACACACGGCACGCACCCAACACAAAATCCAGGACTGGCACTTCACAGGCAGGAGGCCAGTCCTGGTACTGGGTGACTCAAACATAAGCCGGATCCCAACCCACAACCATCCCCAAATCCAACTGGACAGCTATCCTGGAGCCACCGCCTACCACTTCCTGAAGGTCTGTGAGAAAGCCATCCCCAATCCCCACACCAAGATCGTCATTCTTTCGGTAGGCATTAACAACAGGGACCAGGACCCCAGGCAGACCACAATCAAACAACTCAAAGCTCTCTTCCGTCAGGCCAAGTCGACCTTCCCTAATGCCAACATTGTCTTTCCCATCATGAACTTCTCACCTCATCTCACACCCATACAAAAACAGAACCTCAAACTCATCAACAACACCATGGCCACACACTTCCCTTTCCTGACCGAAATCCCGCACGACACATTTACAACCAGTGAGGATAACATCCACTGGACAACCACCACAGCCAAACTAATCTTACAAAACTGGTGCAAACAACTAAATTTACAGTAATCACCAAATCCAACTCAGGAACACACACACACACCCACACACAGACTACACAGCAGGACCGGGACCTGGGCTGGAACTCCCCCTCCAACATCCTCACTCTGGCTACCCTTTTCACACCATCCACACCACAACGCCAACTCCTGGAGAGGGGGCTCTCTTTCATCCCACGACCCACCAAATATGACCGGGAGGAGCTTCAAAGGGACCTACACAACTTCCATAGACGACTTAAACTCATCGACCACTTTCACCTTCAACCCCACTCCAGACACCAGCATAAACCTTTCACCCACCCTTCACATTGGGAACCAGAACTGACCGGACTCAACCCACTAACACAAAACCTCATCCGCACAAACAGACGGGCCCTGCGTCAATATCGGCCCCCGGCGGATGTCCCAGACAATCTGTCGGGGGCCGAACGCAGGGCCCTGACCGGACTCATCCATAACACCAATATCATCATCAAACCAGCAGACAAAGGCTCTAAAGTAGTTATCCAGGACCGCCAACAATATCTATTTGAAGCTAACCGCCAACTCAATAACACCACCTACTACAGACGACTTGACAACCAAATCCAACCCCAAACCCAGACCCAACTCAGGACCATCATACACACACTATACAACAACAAATACATCACAGCCAAGCAACGGAACTTTTTACTCGGACCAGATGACCCACGACCCCGGTACTTCTATCTACTACCCAAAATCCACAAAGAACCACAAACCTGGACCATTCCCTTTGAAGTTCCCCCCGGTCGTCCAATAGTCTCAGACTGCAACAGCGCCACATACCATATCTCACAGTACATTGACCACTTCCTGGGCCCCCTCTCCTCCAAACACCCCAGCTACATTAAGGATACATATCATTTCATTGACACCATCAAACCCATGGCTGTCCCCAACCACTCATACCTCTTCACAATAGACATCGACAACCTCTACACAAACATCAACACCACCTTAGGCTTACAAACACTTCAGAAAATATTCAATAGACACCCAGACCGGAACAGACCAGATCAAGAACTTCTAAAACTCATAGAACTCTGCCTCAACAATAATGACTTTCTTTTTAATAACCAGTATTACCTCCAGATCCACGGGACAGCCATGGGTCAAAGATTTGCCCCCTCCTACGCAAACCTTTATATGAGCGAATGGGAGCGAGAAGCCCTAGCAAAATGCCCATTCAAACCATCCCTTTACCTCAGATTTCTGGACGACATTATTGGAATTTGGCCACATAACATCTCCCACTTTACAGAATTCATTCACATCCTCAATAGCCATCACCCATCCATTAAGATCAAACACACCATAAACGCAGAACACATCAACTTTCTTGATACAACAGTTTTTTTCAGGCCACTCAACACCACACACATGCAGTTAAAAACCAAAGTCTACTTCAAACCTACAGACACACATGCCCTCCTACACAAATCCAGCTACCACCCAAAACACACATTTACAGCCATCATCAAATCACAAATCATCCGCTTCTTCCGAATTTGCTCAGACACTACCGACTTTCACACAGCCACGCAGACCCTCTTCCACAGCCTCCGCCCAAGAGGCTACTCAAAACGTTTCCTCCGTACCATCAAAAATAAGACCCTGGCCACTCTCGCTCCCATTCGCTCCTCCCCCCTTCCCCCAGCCCATGTCCCGGGACCAGAGCCGTCTCCACCTTCCTTCCCTTCCCCTCATTTACCTGACCCCCACCTTCTTCCCTCCCCCATACCTTACCTTAACCACCTCCCTTCCCCCAACCCCAACTCCCCTCTCCATCCCACACCTAACCTTAACTCCTCTCCTCCCCACACCTCTCCTTTTGACCCCGCCCTTTTCCTCATGCCTCACCCTAACCCCTTTCCTACCCCCACCCCTAACCCTAACCCCCTCCCCCCTCCCCCCCTCCCTAACCATAACCCTCTTCCTCCCTCCCCTAACCTTAACTCCCCTCCCCCCCACACCCCTCCTTTTGACCCCGCCCCCTTCCCCATACCTCACCTTTACCCCCTCCCTACCCCCACCCCTAACCCTAACCCCCTCCCTCCCCCTCTCCCTAACCTTAACCCTCTCCCTCCCTCCCCTAACCTTAACCTTTCACCTCCCCCCACACCCTTTTCCTCCCTCATGTCTGACCCTAACCAAAACCCTTCCCCCTACCCGAATAAGGGTCTACATCCCAACCCCCATCCACCTTCTCTCTACCCTACTCAGGGTTTAGACCCCTACTGTCCTCCCCCCCTTCCCCCGGACTCTGGAGACGGCTCAACCCAAACACACACACACAACACACATCCCGCCTCCTCCTCGCCATCACACCTCGTACCCTTCATCTCCACATATTCACATCAAACCATAACATTCCATCAAACAATCAAACAACACTTCTCTCTCTTACAATCCCAACATCCGGCCTTTCAGAACCATAAAACCATCTCGGCCTACAGAAAGAACAAAAACCTCCAGTCACTACTCACCAGATCACTATTTTCCGACCACAAACCCACATCCACACTCACATACAACCATCACTATAAACCCAGAAAATTCATCCACAATCCACACACCAAGAAAGAACATCCAACCCTAGGCTCATTATCCATCACCTCCACCAACGTCATCTACATCATCACCTGTACACTCTGCAATAAACACTACATAGGCGAAACACGGCACTCCATACATACCCGTCTATCACAACATCTCCGTAACATCAGGTTAGGTCGACTTGGCACCCCTTTAATCACACATTTTCAATTACACCCCCCCAACCACCTCATAATTTCTGGTCTAGAAAATAATAATCACTGGACCACGGGACAGAGAAGGAGAGCGGAAAGGATTTGGATCCACAGACTTGGGACCACCACTCCAGGAGGCCTTAATGATTATTGAATGAAAGGTTCAAACAGATTCATCTATTCCTGGATTGGTTGCCCCAACCCTGAACCTACATTTACATGGTACTAAATACCACCAAGGCAGCACAAAATCCTGCATTTTTGTTAAAAAATTACCCAGTAGGCCGCTCCTCTTCTCTCCCTTACTGTGCTCTGCCTGGGGATTGAACCCGGGTCCCTGGTGTTAGCAGCCACTGCCCTCCCCATTACACCATCCAGTGGATCAATAGGCCCGTGCAACTCACCCTATTTTGGAACTCAGAACCCCAACCCTAACCCAACCCTAACCCAGCCAGTGCCATTGATCCACGTTCACAACCGGAAAAAATAAAAACAACCGGAAGAGGGACATCTCTGCTGCTGGACCCTGGGACCTGGCGGGATTCGAACACGGGCCTCCCGGTCAGAGGGCCTGCGTCCCAGCCAGGTGAGCTACACCCCAGCCTACCACAAATGCAGATATTACACACTTAGAGACCCATACATTTCCATACGCAACCTTTTTTTGAGACTATCATATCATTCATACTTCTCCAAAATTCAAATCGGAGACCACTCGGAGGTGGGACCTGTCCTCTCCTTTTTCCTTTTTCCCCCCCCTCCTTCTTTTGCAAGCACCAGAGAGGTCGTGCCACCGCCGGGCTTCGAACCCGGGACTCTCTGCTCCAGGACCCGGGTTCTGACCGGATGAGCTAGACCTCCACACGCTGCAAAATTCAGACTCGGCAAGCCCAGAAAATCTACACACTCTCACACATCCTTCGAACTACCCTATCACCCCTTCTCCCTCCAAAATTCAAATCCACAACCAATCAGACAACTCCTCCATCACTCCTCTTCTTTCTCTTTTCCCTTCCCTTTTTCTTCCCCGCCCCCAACTTTTTTTGTTTCTCCTCAAACATAAAAGTGCTTGCATCGGCGGGACTCGAACTCGGGCCGCTCTGTTCTGCAACCCTCAGCCGGGTTGGGTGAGCTACAGGGCTTAATACCGAACAAGAACTTGGACCTGCCCTTCAGGATCGCCCTCCCCACACACACCCCCAAATTATCCAATCACCAGCTCTCCCTCCAGAATACTCCTACCCACATCCTATCAGAACACCAGATCTCCTTTCCCTCCAAAACACATAGATCACACCACCCTTCTCTCCTATCACCTTACACCATCACTGGTCAGCTGACTCTTGGGGAGGGACCAACCCTCCCTGCCCCAACAGTTATCTACCAGGATGGGGGCCATTCTCTGTCATCCCCTGAAGAAGCAGCATCTTGCTGCGAAACGTCGGGACCTGCTCCTCTGCACAGCCTGTAAGTCCTTTTTTACTTTTGCATTGGATTTGTAACAGTGCATTTGCACTTTTTAACGGTGTTTTACACTCTGGGATTGTGTTTTTAAGCCCTTGACAGCATTTTTAGCACTCTTTTGTGAGCAGTGTTTTTAGTGTTTGTTCTATGGGTTTTAGCACTTTATCAGTAGTGTTTTAGCACCTTTTTAACAGTGTACAAACACCTTTACCAGTGTTTTACACCTTTTAAATTAATAAAAACGTAATTTTAACTAAGTGGGGGGGCTCGACCCTTTTTTAAACGCCCGGATAAACTCTCCTCCTTTTAACCATCTGGAGCCAACTGGCAAAAAGAGACTCTTTTAATTGCCTTTAACACCAACCACTGGCGACCATAACGGGGACTACAACCTCCACCCGGCCAAGATCCAAAACCTTTCCAGGACCAACAACGCGGCCGGGCCGGGACCACCATCCCCCAAGAGAGGAGACCACCATCTGCGGCAACAAGGTAAGAGCCCTCCACACAAAATGGTTCCAACACACAGGGCCGGGGCTGGGCGTGGGAGCAGGGCTGAGAATGGCCCTACAGCAAACCAGACACCACAACCACTGATGTCCACACTGATACGCACACCATACAAACAACACACCACCACACACCACCACCGTCCATACATTCCTACACTCACTCAACCACCAGATGCAGAAACCAGACACATAAGCAAACAATACTTCAAACTCATACAGGCCCTACACCACAAACGTATAATGCAAACAGCACTCACCACCGGTACATTTCCACCAGGCATGCTACGCCAGATCACCCGCCTCACAGATTTTATCAAACCATCCACACCAACACCAGCCACACGCAGCAAGATACTCAACAATACAACACATTGGATGCATAACACTATCTCCATACTCCTAGAACACTACACAGATACAATAGCCACACTAGCCACAACTCCCCACAATCACACAGCTCTACAGATAGCCACCGGCTGGGCCCACAAACGCTATGGTCCCAGGCTGGCAGCAGAGACCCTACAGGAAACCCAACAGACCCTGCAGACAGAACACCGGAGCAGCAACATCACCACTCCAACCCTTGGATCATACCACAACAAAATGGACAGCCCCTTACCCACCATCCCAGAGACCCCTGAAGAAGATTATCCTCAACTGCCCCCATCACAAGCTCCACACAAACTCTTTCTGTTCCAGGGCAAAACTACAACCACCACCAAAACGACTCAACAGCCCAACAGACTGCTACAGAAGACATTCCAGGTACCACCACACCCCATCTACACAACCCAGAAATTCACTCCCCACTACCAATCCAAACCAGGCTGCACACCCCCAAGAAGAGGCCCCATCAGACCACGACAGACTCCAGGACTAGCAACATTACACTCACCAAACGCCCAACACAGCTCACCGCAGCAGAAAACCAGATCTACCCAGCCCTCACCCACCCCACCACACCCAGAAGATTCAACCGGACCAGCCACCTCTACCCCACAGCCCCAGAGAACGAGGAGAGTAACCTGGGGACCTCTACCCACCAGAGAGGACACCCACGCTCCCACCCTGCACCCACTCATCTCGCCCATCCTATCCATCCCCCCAGATGCCACAAGCTACAGCAACCCCACCAACTCTACACAGACCATAGCTCAAATACACCAACCTCCCAGTAGACCTATCACGTCACAGGTCTTGGACTCCGTTACACTCAACACCCGCTCTAACACTTCTGTCTGCATCCCTGACACAATTCTCTCTCCTTCCCCACAGATGGATGCTGCTGGTGCCCGGGGCGACAAAACCGAGGGACAGACCCCACAAAAAACCACACAACGGGCAAATATGATGAAAGGGTCTACTGAGGTTAACCACAACCACACAACAACCCAATCTGAGCCCTCCACTCGGCCACCAGAGGGTGCCAGACGGCCAGGCGCCCCCACCCCGGGCACCAGCTTACCAGCACAGCATCACCTGTCCACTAACCTTTCACCTCTTTCTCCCCACCATCCCCTCTTTCCCTCCAAATCCAACCACTCTCCCTCCTCTCCTAATTCTACCTCCCCTTCAGCCTCTTACTCTCACCCCAGTCCCCCTACCTCACCCCAACCTGTCCCCCCTCCCTCCCCCCACCGACCCCTGACTTCTAACCAACCTATTCCTCTCCCACATAACGCAACCTACTCTTCCTCTCCCTCCCCCCTCTTACCTGTAATCCCCCCTCCCCCATCACCCCCTCCTCCCCCACCCTCCTCTTCTTCTCTCTCTCCCTTCTCAATCTTCACTACAGTCAACACTCATCCTTCTCCACATTCCCTCAACAGACCAACCAGACACACGGCACGCACCCAACACAAAATCCAGGACTGGCACTTCACAGGCAGGAGGCCAGTCCTGGTACTGGGTGACTCAAACATAAGCCGGATCCCAACCCACAACCATCCCCAAATCCAACTGGACAGCTATCCTGGAGCCACCGCCTACCACTTCCTGAAGGTCTGTGAGAAAGCCATCCCCAATCCCCACACCAAGATCGTCATTCTTTCGGTAGGCATTAACAACAGGGACCAGGACCCCAGGCAGACCACAATCAAACAACTCAAAGCTCTCTTCCGTCAGGCCAAGTCGACCTTCCCTAATGCCAACATTGTCTTTCCCATCATGAACTTCTCACCTCATCTCACACCCATACAAAAACAGAACCTCAAACTCATCAACAACACCATGGCCACACACTTCCCTTTCCTGACCGAAATCCCGCACGACACATTTACAACCAGTGAGGATAACATCCACTGGACAACCACCACAGCCAAACTAATCTTACAAAACTGGTGCAAACAACTAAATTTACAGTAATCACCAAATCCAACTCAGGAACACACACACACACCCACACACAGACTACACAGCAGGACCGGGACCTGGGCTGGAACTCCCCCTCCAACATCCTCACTCTGGCTACCCTTTTCACACCATCCACACCACAACGCCAACTCCTGGAGAGGGGGCTCTCTTTCATCCCACGACCCACCAAATATGACCGGGAGGAGCTTCAAAGGGACCTACACAACTTCCATAGACGACTTAAACTCATCGACCACTTTCACCTTCAACCCCACTCCAGACACCAGCATAAACCTTTCACCCACCCTTCACATTGGGAACCAGAACTGACCGGACTCAACCCACTAACACAAAACCTCATCCGCACAAACAGACGGGCCCTGCGTCAATATCGGCCCCCGGCGGATGTCCCAGACAATCTGTCGGGGGCCGAACGCAGGGCCCTGACCGGACTCATCCATAACACCAATATCATCATCAAACCAGCAGACAAAGGCTCTAAAGTAGTTATCCAGGACCGCCAACAATATCTATTTGAAGCTAACCGCCAACTCAATAACACCACCTACTACAGACGACTTGACAACCAAATCCAACCCCAAACCCAGACCCAACTCAGGACCATCATACACACACTATACAACAACAAATACATCACAGCCAAGCAACGGAACTTTTTACTCGGACCAGATGACCCACGACCCCGGTACTTCTATCTACTACCCAAAATCCACAAAGAACCACAAACCTGGACCATTCCCTTTGAAGTTCCCCCCGGTCGTCCAATAGTCTCAGACTGCAACAGCGCCACATACCATATCTCACAGTACATTGACCACTTCCTGGGCCCCCTCTCCTCCAAACACCCCAGCTACATTAAGGATACATATCATTTCATTGACACCATCAAACCCATGGCTGTCCCCAACCACTCATACCTCTTCACAATAGACATCGACAACCTCTACACAAACATCAACACCACCTTAGGCTTACAAACACTTCAGAAAATATTCAATAGACACCCAGACCGGAACAGACCAGATCAAGAACTTCTAAAACTCATAGAACTCTGCCTCAACAATAATGACTTTCTTTTTAATAACCAGTATTACCTCCAGATCCACGGGACAGCCATGGGTCAAAGATTTGCCCCCTC
>NW_027255095.1:0-44585 GCF_042242105.1 Pempheris klunzingeri
GGATGCTGGTATAATATAGAAATTATACGATTCCTAATTACCAAATCACTATTGTTCATATTCCCAGTTATTTTTTTTTAAATATTGGCAGAAGTTAATTTCAACTCAATTATATTTATGTCATTTATTAATGATATCTCCATAATATAAATTAATGTAATAAAAATGATAACGCTTATACGCATAATTATTTTCGAAATAAATATACGGGTGTTTAATAGACTAAAATGTTAATTCAAGAAAGCATTATTCCTTTAAATGCCTAACTAAAAAACCCAGGTTTACGCACGCGCCTGGCATTTACAGAATAATATCAGCAGTGATTTTACACGAAATCTGGCCAACTCATGGAACTTTACTTGAGTGGCCTGTCGACATCACAATTTATCAAATTTGATTAATTAACTTTGTATAAAATACTCTTTTAATGCATTAAAAAAGTAAAATTTAATAAAAAAAGTAAAATATAAATGAAACAGAACTTATAAGATTTATATTAAAAAAATTATTTATCTGATTTACATAAAATATAGAAATTTACGTAAGATTTACATAAAATATAAATAATTTAACGTACATTTTCCAACATAAATTGATAAATACTATCAATACCATATATTTTATGATTGGTAGTATTGTTCGGAATTAAATAAGGAAATCTTGGATCTAAATAAAGTAGAATCATCCAATCGAAAAACAGATGCGCGTACATCTCACGTCTTCCATATCAATTTCTAATTCAACGAATGGTATATTTAAATACTTTAATACATACTAAAACATAATTATAGTAAATTATCAATTTATAATTTTTACATATAGTTCAATCGATTCTGGTAGTGCAGCTGGAAATGGAAATAACTTTGGTCCAAACCCTATTTTTAATATCTTTCTCATTATCTACTAAAAATGAGTAATGTATAACAAATTATAAAATTAATTTTATACAGTATAAGTAACTAGAATTCCAATCCCAATGAATCAAATTCTATTCTGCGTGCGCGTATCTTTTTCTACCCACGTTTTTGCAGCGTGCTAAGATAAAATAGATTTTACAGTCATTAGAATAGCATCAATAATTATGAATAGTCCTAATGATGTTTTTGGTACCACTGATAGTGATATATGCAGCTACTATAAGGAAAGATTGCAATATTTTAGAAAAATATTCATTAGTGATAGTCTTCAAGAAAGCCAACTAATAGAGTGTATGATTTATTCGATGATTTATTCGATGATTTATTCGTTGATTTATTCAATGATTTATTAAATGATTTATTCGATAATTTATTCGATTTTTTCATTAAATTTTTTAGTGCTTAATTTTTTTAAAAAATTAAGCGTGAATGATAATATTGAAAATAATGATCAATTATGGAAAATTATTTTTTTTAATCCTAAATATTTGATTAATCAAGACGGAAATATTGATATAACAGTTGGTATAAATATTGTTCATGGGTCTATAATTTATTATTTGATACTTATCTTGAAACAATTGTCAAATATATCACTTGAAACGGTATTTGTTTATATATATGTGCATTTCGCTATATTATATACTCCTCTTTTTTTATTTAAAAAAAATGATTGTATTTATTTATAAATAGTACCTGAGTAATTTTCTAATATTACTTTAAATATTACTTTAATTATGAAATTTTGGAGAATTCTATGCGAGGAATCCATGTTATTTATACAGCAAGAATGTCTTCTGTTTCTTTCATAATGAGAGTTACCTTTTCTAACTACAAGTTAAAACCCCTGGTTCAGCTTATTGGGCTGTGAAGTTTGAGTTTGTCACAGTTTCTTCATTAAACGCTATTGGCACTACAGGGAGTTAATCATCATATTTCACATTATTAAGCTCCGGCTTATAATTTCACGATAATGTTGGAGTTTAATCTACTAAACATCCTCTGTTGTGACAACCACTGCCCCTATTCAATGCATTTTTTAGACGTTGGTTAATGTGAACAACTACAACAACAATAATGTTGAATATCTTATTCTTACTCTTGGTACTTCAGCGCCTTTTTTATATACATAGTACCACCAAACTCCTTCCTACAATTAGCGCGATATATAATTGTTTTATCGAAATATTCAATTACAACAATGGGACTCGAACCTTCATCCCTCAGATTGATGCGATTTTCTGTGCGCGTGCGTTAACATTCATGTAAAGTGAATTATTGAATTTTAATTTTTTTTAACATCAATACTATTTTGTATTTAGTTTTAAAGTAATCTAACATATATGATAGATTTGGATAAATAAAATCTACATTTTTTGAGCTACTAGAGTCTCCTATTTGAAAATTAGTGAGATAAATATTCTCTTAATAATTCAATATTTATACATAAAATCAAACGCTACTTTGTTATCATTTGAGGACGTCCCCACAATGTGTAGAATATAAATATGATTTTTAAAAAAATTATTTTTCTGTTATCAACAATGATTTTTTTTAACATCTTAATAAACTACATTCTTTTTTGTTATGATTCTGAAATTCAATGAGGTCTCAATATGATTTTTCATAAAAGATGTTTTAATAAGTGCTTGTTATGTTACATAATCATAAATAGTTGATAGTTCTAGATAGCTTGCTTCATATAGCAGACTATGTATAATAAACATTTTTAGTTTTCAATTTTTGATATAATATTATTCTTGATAGAATTTTTAACTTTTAATTGTTTTTATTATTATTATAAAAGCACGTTCTTTGTTTTTTAATATTAAAAATATATAAATTCCTACTGTATATTTAATAAAAGTATGTAATAAAGTATTTTTAGTTAAAATTACTAAGTGAAAATTTTAAGGTTTTTAGATAAAATATAAGTGAGATTAAACTAATTCTGTCCATAGAATTTTTATAGAATATAAAAAAACTTTTTATTTACAACACTCATTAATAACTATAAATGTTTAATTGTAACACAATTTTTTTATTTAGGTTAGTTCACTTCTTGATGTGTTAGCATTGTCACTACGATTCTGTAATGAAAAATGTCATTTCCTTGATTTAAATTCAAGGGCATCACTTGGAACATTGCTGTGTTGTTTTATCGTGTGTAATTCAACTGAATTAGAATTTATCAAGTATTTTATTTATTATATGGACAATTTGATATGTAAATTTTTTAATATAGTATTGTGTAAGTGATTATATGTGATTATATGTAGACTTTTTAATTAGTTATTTATGTTCAAATGATACATTTTAAGAATTTACATCATATTTGTCATTAATTTAGACTTGATATTGCCAATAATTTAGAAAAAAATTCAAAAAATTCAAAATATACATAATTATTTATAAATTGTGTATTAAACGGAAAATATACACTCATCATGTTAGTCACTAGATTCATCAGTATAAAAAGTCTCTTAATATTGGTAGTAGTTTAACAATTAGCATCTTAGTTTTATTTATATTGTATTGAGAACTAAAAATATGTTTATACATTTAAATTTTTTTTAAATTTGGATAATCAGATAATTTTGAAGGTCCTCTGTTTTTTTATGAATATATTATCGCATTTTTTTAATATGTAATTATAGAGTTTTGCGTTCAATAACGTCACTTGCCCGTTCATTAATGTCACGTGGATCGATATTTGTAAATAAGGATTTTAGTTCTATATATATCTAATCTATTTATATATATATTAATAAATTGTATTTTATAAGCTAGACAAAGTAATTTTTAGACTAATAATAAAAGAAAATTGAAAAAATAATTTTAAAAATTAGCTGATATTAGATTATGACGCAATAGGAATAAATTTTTGTATTGATTTAACCAATTTAGAAAGTAAATATACTTTTATTCAATAATTACTTCACAATTAATGATTTTGAAATATATATGTTAAATTTCCTATCAAATTATTCACAGTCGTATACGGTTTTTTATGTACATTCGTTTTCAAATAAAATACTTGACATCGTTCCATTTTCTGATTCTTCTCTAATAACATACTTTTTCCACTTCATAAAAACGCTTTCAATGGGATTTAGAAATTAGAAAAAGAGTTTTAATATAATCACATTAATTTTTTTATTACTAAGGATTCCTTTAAACAAAATTTAAGTGATGAATTCTTGCGTTTTTTTAAATATTGAAAATATAGAAAATTTGATTTTTAATACTTAATTCTAGACATTTACTATTTAATTCAATCAAATATACCTTCTAATTTTTCCTGTTCACTGTACCTTCATTTCTAAAGAAATTAATAAATACTTCATATCTATTTATTGATGCTATAAATGAGATTTTACAGCTCTTCTTTGCACATATACTAATATATTAATATATGGAGAACTACCACCATTATGGGTTCTTGACGTAATGCTCAGCAAAATCTTCATCTATAAACATGAAGCGAATGTCTCTAACTTTAAGTAATAACGATTGAACTCTTTAGCATAAGAGTTTAATAGCAACAATAGTTGTATGGCTATTCCTCCTTTCTGCTACAGTTACTGAAGTTTTAGCATTTAGTGAAATGCTAAAAATGCATATATCAATTTTCAATAGCAATGATACAGATATCAATTCCTTGTTCTATATGAGCTTTATGCAAAAGATTATTGAACATTATTGTCGGATCTCCGCTTACCTAACGTATGATGATGTTCTTAAGAGTTTTACTTAATTTCGATCTTGTATCACCATCTTTTGTAGCTATGAATTGCTGTCAGATTTAGGTATTCTAAAACAATATGTGACACAGTTAAATAAACTAATTTAGATATGGATGTACAAGTCGCAACGTTATTATAATACATAATAAAAAACCTTCTTATTTGATCCAAAACTTTCCTACTTTTTTTTAGATGGATCACGTTTATTCTGATTTAAAAGTTGATTTATTTACTTGAAAATGTTGGGTTTTAAGTTACTTTATTGATTCATCGCTGTTTAAGTAATCCATTATATATAAAATTATAAAATTTCAACGCTTCTATAAAAATTAATTTTCTTTGTTCAATAATATATAGTTACTATTTAAACTGTATTATTGAAAACTAAATATTGCACATGCGTTGTTTAAATGACGTGATTGAACGGGAAAGTGACGTCATTACAAGTAAAATCTTATATTTTACTTTACATATTATAGATCGTTTAAATTTTGCAGGTATACGACAAAAATGATTTATGAAAATTTAATTGGAATTATATTTTCTACGAAAAACATGATTCATTAAAATTTAATTGGAATTATGTTTTCTACGAAAAACGTGATTCATTAAAATTTAATTGGAATTATGTTTTCTACGAAAAACATGATTCATTAAAATTTAATTGGAATTATATTTTCTACGAAAAACATGATTCATTAAAATTTAATTGGAATTATATTTTCTACGAAAAACATGATTTATTAAAATTTAATTGGAATTATATTTTCTACGAAAAACATGATTCATTAAAATTTAATTGGAATTATATTTTCTACGAAAAACATGATTCATTAAAATTTAATTGGAATTATATTTTCTACGAAAAACATGATTCATTAAAATTTAATTGGAATTATATTTTCTACGAAAAACATGATTTATTAAAATTTAATTGGAATTATATTTTCTACGAAAAACATGATTTATTAAAATTTAATTGGAATTATATTTTCTACGAAAAACATGATTCATTAAAATAATTATATTTTCTACGAAAAAATGATTTATGAAAATTTAATTCGAATTATGTTTTCTGATACCTTCTTACAATAGCTAATAAATATATGGGTAAATTAGGACTAGTTGGTTGCCTGCTATATCATTATTAACATTTTGTTATAATATCATACAATTAGAATTAGGGATGAATACTGCATATAAAAATATTTTTAACCACACCAATTTATTATTATTACACGTAAATCTCTAAATTTACGTGTAATTTTAATTGAGTAAAAATTATACTTATACGAGATGTAATAATTTTTTTTAAGATTTCAGTAAAATTTTGTATAAATCCTAATATGCACTTTAAGCTTTCTATCATGGACTCTGCAGATATAATACCAGTCATTGTATTAATATGACACAAAGTTATGAACTCATTTAGATTTTTGGTATTTCATATCATTATCTTACACCAGAAAACATAGCTACAAAATTAATAGAATCAAGAATAACTCTTCGAAAAATACAGTGTAATTAATTTTATTTTTTTTTAGTTACGAGGTCAAACCACTGGCGCAGCTTATTGGGCCGTGAAGATCAAGTTGGTCAGGCTTGCTTTATTAAAGGCTTTAGGCACCGCAGCGAAGTTTTTCATAAAAATTCACCAACACGAAATTACACACCAGCTTCGACTTATTATTCTTTATTATTCTGCTGTAGTTTAATCCACTAAAAATAAACACCCTCGTTTTAAAATATAAATAAATATCCTCGTTTTAAGATATAAACACCCTCGTTTTAAGATATAAATAAACACCCTCGTTTTAAAATATAAATAAATTTCCTCGTTTTAAGACATAAACACCCTCGTTTTAAGATATAAATAAACACCCTCGTTTTAAAATATAAATAAATATCCTCGTTTTAAGATATAAATAAACACCCTCGTTTTAAGATATAAATAAACACACTCGTTTTAAAATATAAATAAATATCCTCGTTTTAAGATAGAAATAAACACCATCGTTATAAAATATAAATAAACATCCTCGTTTTAAGATATAAATAAACATCCTCGTTTTAAGATGTAAATAAACACCCTCGTTTTAAATTTATAAATAAATATCCTCGTTTTAAGATAGAAATAAACACCATCGTTTTAAAATATAAATAAACATCCTCGTTTTAAGATATAAATAAACATCCTCGTTTTATGATATAAATAAACACCCTCGTTTTAAGATATAAATAAACACCCTCGTTTTAAAATATAAATAAACATCCTCGTTTTAATATATAAATAAACACCCTCGTTTTAAGATATAAATAAACACCCTCGTTTTAAGATACAAATAAACATCCTCGTTTTAAAATATAAATAAACATCCTTGTTTTAAGATATAAATAAACCCTATCCATCTATCTGACGTTGACGGGAATTTACTCCTAGTGCATCATATCAGCGCTTGATTTCACCCTAATATTACCAACATGTACTATAATTTTTTATAGAAACATACAATTACCATAGTGTTATTATAAAGTTCGGATTAAGGGACACGATAGACCAAAATAGTTGGTGGCAAGTGTCCTGGAGATCAGCGAGTTAAGCCATCTGTCAGCATTTATACTTTCTTTCTCTCTATCAGTTTTACGGGTATCCACAAATTTTTCATACTATAAAAAGATAAACAATATTTTATTGTTAAAATTTTATTAATGTCATGAATAATTTTTATAAGCAAAAAAGGATTTATTATGCGACCCTATTAATATCATTACATGATAGTCTAATTCATTTTTAAAATTATTTTAAACTAAAAATCTAAGATTGGTGTATTCTTATTTAAAGTATTAATAGAAAATAACGTTGATATTCGTTTTTTTCTTTTTTTTGTAATAACTAACTAAGCATTATTCATTAAGTTTTTTTTATAACGTCTAGTCACTAGATTTTGGCGTTTAATGCATTTTTAAAGGATTTTGACGATAAATTTATTTCTAAAATAATTGTAATTTTTTCGTATCTACAAATCGATAATACTTAAAATTCGTATAAACTCTGAGATTTACAAAATATATATCTTACAGATAACTCGTTTTTAGTAGAATTTACTGTGTTAAATATTAATCTATAGTAACGATATCATTTTGTTATTCGTATAAATTTATACAAATCATAAAATGACATTTTCTGTAGTCTGGATTAAGCATGAGTGATTATTTCCACAAATTTTGGTGGTGATAATTTTCAATAATACCACCAAATTTAATTTCAGTATTTATTTTAATTTTTGATAGGTTGATAACAAAGAACAAAATGCTATATTCGTCAGGATTTAGTCTTATAGTTGTTATGTGCTCTTTTGGTCCTAATATTTACAAAAAAATACTTTTTAATATTCCTTTAACCACATTCTGTTCCTGGTATAAATACAGCTTCAAATCGTACAAAGTTATTCATTTTTAAGAGTTATACTAATAGTATAACTTTCATAATTTAGAAAAAAATAACCAACATTTTTAACAAAAATACCAAAAGGGTTTTTGAGAGTTTATTGTTGGAATTGTTCGGTTTACTTATTTCTACAAATCCTACGAAATCTTGTACTGTTTTATGTTCAAATTATGGTCTCTTTTTCGTATAAGATTCTGAATCTCAATTTTTATTTTAGATTATATGGAACTGTGCTTCGAAGTAATGCAGAATTCACCTCAGATGATATCATTTCTCCTGGAAATTTTTTTAGAAAATGTAATTTTTAGTTATTGTGTTTTTCTCAGTATATATATTTAAATTTTCTCTAATTATTTAATCTCAAATCTAATTAATTGTTAGATAACTTTTTTAAAATATTACAAGCTTTTCTCATTTCATTATAGCTATAAAATGAAAACCGTCTCATTTTCTACTATATTAAATTTTTGCAAAAAAAAACTGTTTTAAAAGTATTAAATATCTGAGATGAACGATTATATTTTTAATGAATTATTACTAGATCTAAATATCTAAAGTCTTGACCAATTTATCTCTCCATTAAATAAACAACGTGTAGCATTCTTCCACAGCTAGTTGTAGTTGTCACTTAATTTTGACACAAAGTTACATCTTTGTTCATAATTTTTTATAGCTGATTTTTACGATATAACTAATACACATTTTATTCTAATATATGCCTAATTCTACATTTCATGATAAATTATTTCTTCGCGATTACAACTTTATAGATCTATTGTGTGTGTTTTACAAACGTAATGATTCGTTTCCAAGTGCTACATATGAATTTTTAATCGCCCTGTACCTTTTTTTAAATTTTTATTATATAAATGAACTATTTATGTTTTTATATCTTATCTTATTCATGTGAAAACATGCTTCAATATTTATTTCAGGATATATTGATAGTACTGAACATATTGTCAATGAGATATTCTTGTTTAATTAGTGCCTTGTTAATTTAAAAGTTTTTTCATCATCTTTCTGTTTCAAACTAGATTAGATGAGCAATTCGTGTAATAAAAAAATACTACATCTAATGGCATTTATTTTATTTACTGACCTCAGTTAATAAAATATAAAATATCCTGCATAAGAAAATATTTTGATCATATTTTATAAAAATGTGACTAAAGTTGCATAAAAGACTTATTTTTAAAATGCAATATAGGGTATTTCATTTTTTCTTTTATTATAATAAACGTTAGCATGTATGATCATTTTTTGTTATTCTTAATAAAACCCTACCGCTCATGTAGAGAGATGAACCTTCTTAAATATTTAGTAGCTTTTTAAAATCACTCAGTGCGCACGCATGTATGTAATAATTCTTTTTGTAGGCACCTTATTTTTATGTTATGTAAAGGCATCATGTATTTAAATTGGATCAAAACTATCATTTAATGAGTATTGTCAACGTGGCTAGTATGACATATAAAAATCGACTCAATGATACGTGATATTTTTGTGACCAATATTCCTACTACTACGATCCAAGTGGAATGCATACATTCTATATAGGATAACTTTTATGTCATACATAGTATTTACTGAGTGCGTGCGTGTCTATGTGGCATTACACATCACATCTCCCCTCCAACATAAAACTATGCCAATTCACGTATCTCTATTTCCCATTTTTTAACACTACAAGTACTAAGGCGATTAAATGCTAACTTAATTATAGTGCGCAGCAACTTTTACTTTTTCATATTACGCTGATGCTTGAGAATATCAACACAAACTGGGTATATTACTCTCACTAGAAACTTCATACTATATTGCCTTTGTGGGGTAATTAAAATCTTGACATTTAGAATTTATTAATAGCTTATGCAGAAAATATTAACTCTGGAACAAATTACTTTTTAATTTTGCTCATTGCCATAGTTAAATATACTGTATGTAAATTTGATAATGGCAAGTTGGAAATTTTAGCTCAATCATCACCTTAAAATCCGATTTTGTCCACGTGTAAATCATGTTAATATTAGTCCATCAATTAGTTATGATTGATGCGACAGTATATAAAATAATTATAGAAGATTCAAGTGGTATCAGAAATCTGTCTATGAATACATAATAAATTGTAAGGCAAGTCTACTTGTTTGACATACTGATAAAATCGTGTTCTGTTTGTAAAACACTGCTACTATATCCTCTTATGGATTATACAACTTAGCAGCTTAATAAAAATTTGTTAGCAGCAAATGCATACAGTAGACTGCCCATTGTTAGAGTTTTGGTAGTAATCGATACCTCATTACGTTCACAATTTTGGTAGCACGAGTAATCGCAAGACGACTGGAGGTGCGATTTAAATCAGAATAAATAAACGACGAGATAGTGATCAATTTTTTGTATTAACCAACACCAGTGAGAACTTATAATTGTAATTCTTGTACTCAACAAGATACTAAAGTGTGACTTTGTTGAATTATTCGTGGTAGCAAAAATATTCTTTATCCCTATCATAGATAGCATTTAAAATTTGACAAAATTAATATAATGGTCATTATAATATACCATTTATCATTCGTGCTACCTGCATTAATAGCATAACTCATTGAAAATTGCAAAATCGACAAAAAATTCCCTATGCAGTCATAAAGCAAAGCAACACAATGTTATCACTTAGTCGTTAAATTACCGAATAGCTATTAAAACTTATAAAAAATAAAATAACAAATTCTACTTATCTTTTTTTTATCCTATGTATTTTCTCTGATATGAATCATTATTGATGATTTCAGGATATTCATATGTAGAGCTTTCTATTTTCACGCATCCTAAAATAAATATCTTTATCAAAGGGGTATAACTAATACAAAATTTTATATTAAGTAATAGTTTTAATATCAGACTTAAAATTTTTTAGTCATTGTTTATAATTTTACACATTCGTATTGCATTTTTGCCACTAAACTTTGCTGAAAATGTATTTTTCAACTAATTCATATATCACATATATAACATATTAGAAGATGCAAAGTAATGTCAGAAACTTATAGGATACATGAAATAATGCTTTAAATAAATTTTAATTTTTCCTATAACAATTTTTCGCTCCCAGTAATATATTTTACCTTGAGAGTAATACTGTAATAGATTAACATTAATAACCAATTTTAATTACATAGATACAAAAATTATATTATGGATCATAATCTCTCAACTTGAATATATTTTAATATTTTAGAATTAACTCTTATAAAATAGATTTTACACAACGATAATATTCCAAAAGAATCCCAACAAAAACTATCTTCAATAGCTGTTATACGATCAGTATGCAAGTTGGCAGTGTATGTCACTAAAAATAGTCATATATTCGATGATGAAGAGCATTACAACAAATCATTGATAGTCATTGGATCGATTATAGTTGAATCTATTAAGGTGGGTTATCCAGTGTCTGAAATATCACCAATTAATGGAATTTCAATGTTTCCAAAACAACTGTCATCTTTATTAATTGATCATGGTAAAGGCATATTTTTTCAAAGTGAAAAATTGGATTTTTGCTTTGATAAACTAATTATATGTTATCCTGAGTTAATTGATGATGTTTTTTATTATCTTGCTACTAATGGTGACAATTTCACTTTATATAAAATGGTAAAAGCTACCTTTATCTAATTTATTTGTAAAAATTTTAAATTTTGGTAGATGTATAAAAGATTAATGTTTATGAGCCTTTATGAAAATATTAGTAATATAACTAATGATACAAAATTTGTTACTGTACTTATGCGAATTACGGCCTGTGGCAATATAAATTTTTCAAAAGGCAACGAGCTTGGTGAATCGGTAAAATCTTTTTTATACCAAAAGCTATGTGATGTGTGTATATAGCTGTAAGAATCATTATTGTATTATTTTTAAAGAAAAATTTATTTATTTAACTCTATTATATGTATATATATATTCATCCATCTATAGATATTTTCAATAATTCTCCGCCATATACACATATAATACAGTAGGTGAAGTTTTTTTGATACTTAAAAGAGAGGACGAAAACATGTGCGTACGATGCCTCAAATTGGGGCAAAATAAATTAAAATAAAATATACTTTTAAGCTCATTAAAATAGCATTTTTTACTCTATTATCTATTATTTGCCGTCTTAATATTAATAATTTTATATTTCTTTACGTAACTACCTACTAGCTAACAAAATTGAATACACTCTAAGATAATCAAAAAGTGCATTTCAAAATATTTTTTTTAAATATTATTGATTGAATTTTTTATAATTTTAGATATTTTGATTTTAAAAAAATCAAATTTTAAATCCGTTACTTGTGGTAATAATGCAGGCCTCTCTTTTTTTAACATTGTTAGCAACGCGAATGCATCTAAAACTGATTGTGTTGAAAAATTATCACAATTCAATTCACTAAAGCAACTCTTACTGAAATTCTGATATTATCATTGTTTTGATTTCCAGGATTAATATCACGGGATTGACAACTCGCATCATCGTTAAATTCTTTTCATCAGATGATTGAATTTTCTTCATTTATTATAGAAATCATTCTGTTCTCTTATAACTTGGTCATTTTCAACAATAAAAAGTAAATTTTTAAAGCATTTTTTGGAAGTTTTTACTTTAACTTATTTAACCAAAAACGTACAATTAATAATATCAGTTAGTTTATATTTCCATTCTTGATATTTTGTAATAAAATCTTTATGATAAACTTCTTATATGAGCATTTAGACTATAAATAATTCCTTCATAAAGAGATTGTAACAAAGTAAAATCTTTAAGAAATTTTATAAATTATATGTTGGAGAGCGTTATATTTGGATGAATACTCGAATTATCCAAAAATAATAGTATTTTCTATTTTTTTAATTATAGTTCAAATCCCTTAGATACTCGACTAAGATCTCAGTTGTCATCCAAATTTTTTTCAATTATAAAGATAACTTTATAAGTAACTTATTTGGCTGTGAAGTTCAAGCTTGTCAAAATCGCGTCATTAAATGCTGTAGGTATAGGAGTGAAGTCAATCATCATCATTTGTGTGCGCGCGCGCATTTATGCACACACCACCATAAGGTTCTTTTTTATTATTCTGAGGTAGTTTGATAGTTTATCCCACTAAACATTCTCGTTGTGGAGCGATCTTCACCCCTATCCATCTATCGGACGTTGGATCTGTGTGATATTACACCTCAACTGAGCCATGAATTTACTCTCAGTTCATCAGCACTCGATTCAATTAATTTTCCAGACTACTAGCATGATCTATAATTTTAAATAGAACTGTGCAATTGCCATAATGTGTCTATTAATTAGTGAGATGAAAGATGTGAGAGATACGAAAGATAAAAAAATCGGTCGGTGAGCAGATCCTACACCACTAAGCTCTCTGTCGGCTCAAGCTTGTTTATCATTGTTATTCAAGATATTTCTGAAGAATTTTTTTATCTTAAAACACTAAAAATATATAATTTAAAATTCTTGAAAAATCCTTAAATCTGATGCTTTTCTTCAAACCAAATATTACATAAGTGAAGACTTATGGTCCTAATTTTCTTTATGCTATGTTTTTACAAATTTTAGTGTAAGTTAACAGATGTCAACTTTCTAATATTTATTAAATTTCAAAAATTCTGTTATACCAAATTTTATAACAGAATAAGTTCTAATATGCACTACATTAGAAAAGAATAATTACTTAAGCATCGGTGCAAATAATAGGTCAATTTTAACAACAATTAATTTTTAATAATAACTAATTTTTTAATAATACGTCATTTTTAATAATACGTAATTTTTAATGATAACTAATTTTTAATAATAATCAATTTTTTTTAATCTGTTGAGCAATAAATTAGTAATGGAATTTTTTCTCTTTATACTACAGTCTGAATGTTGTTTGATATTTTTTAGTCCATTATATAAACATTTTTAATGAAATAATATTGAGAGTTGAATTTATTGTGAATGGTAAAGTTGTTTCTCGCACATTTATAAAAAAACTGGAAATAGCAAAACTACAATACGACAGAAAGATGACTTTGGCAAAAATATCCGACTTAGCATTGCAGCATTTTAAATAATTTATAATTCAATCTAGTCCTATATTTTCCATTTTAATTACTTAGATACTATGAATTAACACACACGCAAGTCTCGCTTGTAATATAAGGCTATTATGCTTTACTTGTAATACCAGTTTTAAACAATGAAGAATAACATTTAACAGATTAGATTTTTGGCTTAAGAGAGTCTACGAGGTTGACAGTACATATGTTTCAATTTAATTAAATTTTTATGATGCAAAAATATACCGGATGCATTTACTTTAATAATTTTTTACATTTTATTCTTAAATATTATGATTAATATTCTTGATAACTCAAAATATTAAAATTAATATATTTTTCTAATAGATATATAATTCGTTAAATATGGGCCATTTTTAAGAGCTAAAAACACCAATTAATTTTTTTACAATAACTAATAAGTTCATCATATACTATGAAGTTACTTTTTTACGATTATTTTCCGTAAATGAAAAGTCTTGTTTGTAATTAAGGTATCATCTATTGTTGTAGAACTACCAACTTAATTAAAAATTGCAGAATTTTAATAAAATTTACAATCAAATTATAACATCATCTAAAACATAAAACAATATATCTGGTTGTATTTAAAGTTTTATTAACTATAGAGAGTAATTCTCTTCATTCTAAATAAATATTAAAGTTTTGTTAATCAGATCTTCATAAATTTCTGAATTATCAAATTTAATAATCTCAAACATTTTACCTTAACTTATATATTATTGGTAGCTAGATTTAATAAATTTTGATCATAAATTTATATAACTAATGCTTTTGATTGACTCATCAAGTATTGGCATGATGATAATTTCCAACTACATCACTGTATAATTTTTTCACATAACAAACGAGTAGCATCATTAATTAGTTAATTCATTCGTTCATTCATTCATTAAGTGGTTATTGAGATTAATTAGTCACCTTTATATTTACATTTATATATATATATATATATTATTATTATCTTAATTTTTTGTAAACTATAGAGTTTTTAATTAATTATTTTTTATTAGATTTTTTGAAACAAGAACATAAAATTTAATTGTTGGCAAAGTGTTGATTGATTTTTTATTAAATTTTAGATATTAGATTAATATTTATCTCATATTTCTTTATATTTTTATCATACCTTTCTGCTAATTTTTTATACAAATTTATTACAACTTTTAGTAACTTTAAGTAGTCCATACACTTCCGTATGAAGAATTTTTGACATTGAATTTAACTTTGATTTTACCACCTACTTAACTACTTTGTTATTTTTTGGATAAGAATCATTTTAAGAAACGTCGTTTCACATATGATAATAGATATTACGGGGAATTTAATCACATAGCCATAAATTTTATATTTATAAAATAATTCATATTTAACACTAGACAAAAAATGGAGTATCTCTGAGTGTAACAGAGCATTGGAATTTATTTGGTTTATTTGTAGAACATGTAGATCGTTGTATCACATTTTTGTGTGAAAAATATAAATATTGTACCACCATTAATGAAGAAAAGAAAAAAGAACTTTTTGTGTCGTATTTTTGTGCTCTATCAAAAAGATTACCTTCTTCGTTACAACTTTCCAACTATTTAGCTACTCAAAATTGCAGTCAACAATATAAACTTTGGCCTACAATTAATACTTTATTTCATTTGTGTAGTTCGTTTTATCCTGAATGGCATGTTACTTCTGGCTATTTTACTTTACTTACAAATTTTTACTATTCATTAATACAATACTCTATTGATGATCAAGAGCATCTGAATAGTAGAAATGGTGATCAGAAGGATCTTATACATTTTATCAATATTTTAATGAATTTACCTCCAAATTTGTGGAAATGTTTAATGCTTGAAAAACAAGTTACTGCTATATATTTTTAATATTATATAAAGTTACACTCACTTGTAGTTTATGATTTGCTTACAGTATCTTTTTGGTCAAATTTCAAGATGGAATTCACTTGAATATATACTCAAAATTGTAGGACTATTATTTAGAGTAATTTTATTCTAAATATGAATATCGCTTGTATTTTTATTTAGCTGTTTGATAAAGATAATGATGGCATAAAAGATAACAACGTCATGTGTGGTTTTTCGCCATCAGTAAACATAATTTATTCCTACTATATCCAAATCAGTAATTATTAATTAATAAATTTTACATTGATTACCTGATGAATATGCATATGTGCATCATTTAATCTAAATTTTAATTTTTAGTTGAATTTTCGATTTATCTTCTAATTTTCAGATTTAATTTATTTATGGTTGAATCTTTGATTTAATTCATCATTTGTTTAAAAACTATCTTTAAAATTACTGAAATGTTGGGGATCGTACTATTATGTAGCAATCGTTAATTCCCAATATGCAATGTTAATTTGCTTTTTGTAGAAAAATAATAATAAAATTTATATAAATAGTGTGTTTTTTTTAAATATTATAAAAAATAATATTTTTTCAATTCTTTACAGTTAAATTACCACATTTTTCTGTCTTACACGTAGATAATTGTATTTAACAATTAATTATGTCGGAAAAAAAATTTTAAAGCTTATTACTACCGATAAAATTTTTATTCTCTCGTAGCTTAAGTAGTCACTTGAGCGACAAGATATTAGTAACTGAATTATAGGTCTTATTACATACCCAACTGTATCAATTTTTTTCCAGAAAATTTTAATAAGGATATATCTACCATTTCCAAATATAAAAATTAGACTAGTCATTTCAACAATTTTCTTCTTATTTTTGGCTCTAGTTTATTTTAAAATTGTTTCATTTTAAATTATTATAAAGAAATATCTTTATACTCATACATCAGTGCACATTAATTTCTAATGCAAAGTTTTTTTAACAGACAATAATCTAGTGGAAATTAGTATAATCGAATAAACTCCATTTTAATTGTCGCTTAATTAATTTTCGCTTAATTGACTGTCGCTTAATTGAAGTTTGACTTTATTCGATTTCATTTAGCATGGAAATGCTTGAAATTTTTTACCTATACTTTATTCATTATTAGATTACAGTATCAGCAACTAAATTAACTTAAGCATGGCTAATATTTGCTTTACCCGCAACAACTGATGGTTTTCTATTCCGAATTTTAACAACCCATAAGACAAAATAAAGACTGAAAAGTTTACGTTTAATATCATAAATTATCAACTAATTTTATTGTGTTAATTATATTAGGGAGAACTTTTTTATTTTAATTTTGAGCTCCCATTGAGAAGTATAGTAGGAAATCATGTGTTTTTTCATGCTAACTAGACTTCGGCATTTTTCTTTGAAATTCCCCCACAAACTTTTAATTATGTTTGTGTGGAGACCAGAAGCTCTTACTAATTTGTATTTATGTATGACTACAAGTTGATATCTAATATTTCCAAAATTTTCGTAACCTTGCCAGCCGTCAGTATGAATTATAGAAAATAGATTAGCACATTGAAGAATGGTTCGTTTTAATGTCGCCTGATCACAGATGGAAGTTTGAAACATTAAAACCTCTCCATTATTCATTAAAATGTTAGACAGCCCATATATTTTGATATATTCTGAGTATGCAAAACCCTTTCAACGTGGAATTTTTTTCTTAAAAATTTGACTCTCGTCAATTTGCTCTTTTCCAACGAGTCTGCCTTTTTTATTTTAAGGGAACTCAGAATATAATAGCTTAAGAATATGTCTCTCAAATATTTTTTAGTTACATGCTGTTCTGGTAGACTCTAATATACATTCTTTTATTAGGAGATGTTTTCTTTACGTTTCATTGCACCTATATATAAAATTTTAAAGATTTGGTACATGAGAGTCCGATTGATAAATGATAGTATCATAACTAAGAGACAACTTTCTTAAACAACTACAATCATGGCGTCTAAAACTGTATCCATCTGGATATAGTGGTCGAATTGCCTTATTTATTCTACATCCACAAGTGCACTACCTTTCTTCTGTCAATAGTCGATTTTAATTAAAAGTTTTAACAATTATTTTTTTGATATGTTCGTCTAACCCATCAAATGAATAAATAGTGGGAAGGATTTTTAGAATGTTTAGGTCGACTTATTAGGGATCGGAAACTTCTGAGTTTTTGAGATATAGAAAAATTAAACGATTTTTATCTTGAAACAGATTTGTTTATTTTGACTTTTATTACATAATATACAGTTAATAAATTAATAAAATGTATTTGAAATAATGAATAAAATATAAATCTTGTTTTATAATTTTAATGAAATGACGAATTACCATGAATAATTAAATAACGAAATAGAAAATATAATGCGCGCGGCTTTAGTTAAGAAAATGTATTTACAAAACTTCAGAATATGCCAATATATTAATAATATCAACAAGCAATAATTAAAAATTAAGTGTATGAGAAAAAATATAAATAAATTTATTTTTTTTCATTAAAAGATAAGATCTCTAGCACAACTTATTGGGCTGTAAAGTTCAAATCGGTCAGACTTGCTTCATAAGCACTGTAGTCACCTCGCTGTGTTGCTTCATCATAATTCGTATACCACCAAGCTCCGGCTTATTATTCTGCGGTAGTTTAACCAGCCAAATATCCTAGTTTTTGGACAACCAACACTTCTATCCTATCCATTTCTCTAGCGACATCACTGTAGGAATCATCTGAACGATAGCAGGAATTTACTCTAGTACCTTTGTGCATGGACACTTGATTTCACCCTCCCACTACCAGTATGATCTACAATTTTTTATACAAACTATCAATCACCATAGTGTTCCTAATAACTTTTGATTAAGTGATACGAATGGTCAAAAACAATTGGCAGCACTGGGACTTAAAATCGCAGTCGACGAGCACAAGTCTGCATTACTAGGCCATGTATCCGCGTAACTCAATTTAAACTAAATGCGTGAGATTTCGTAACTGTCTTATAAGATAGATGTTTCAAACCATGCCAAAAGCTATATTATATAGTGGTGTGTAGTTGATAATTGTACTTTACGCACCATTTTTGTCTTACCTTACTCTTGTATGTTAATTCAATTATCGTGTTGTGAATCGCGGTAACGTATAAAGCAGCTTCTGTCTAAAAATTATGTATATCAATAATAAATTTGAATTTTTTTGGTGACTAAAATAAAAATTAAGAGTTTAGTTCTTTTTCTTTGATATCCTTATGTTATTTTTTTCAACTCTATTACCTATTAAACTTTTTAACTTTACCACAATCATAATGTGGGTGTTACATATCTTTGATTGTTTTTCTCTATTAATGATTTTTTCTTCTCAGCATGACTATGATTTGGAATTATCCTACAAAATACAGTTATTTCTAGTTTTATTGATACTTTATTAATAATACTATGGGATTATGGAATTTATTTTTAAAAAATAAATTACCTCGACAGTAAACTATTTTCTCTATTCCAATATAATTGAGTATTAATACGCAAATTTTGGATTTTCTAGCGATATTAGTTGTCCCATTTATCTTAAGTGATATATGTCCTCTTTTTTTAATTAGTTACAGGCTTAATTTGCTGTACATCAGTTGATTTTTCTGTACCAAATTTGCCTTTGGTGTTGTTTCGTTAGATATAATTTCTCATATTTTTTTTATAATTTTAAAAAGCTTATATTATTGAAAATTTATATATTTTTTGTTATATTTTAAGAGTATAATATTCAAAATGACTATCTACAAAAAGGCACTGCGCTCGCAAAAATCTTAAAAATAATTTTTAATAAGTAATTTTTCTTGGTTTTTTCGAAAAATGAGCTAAATTAGACTTTTTTATCTTTTACCAAAAATATAATTTGATATGATGCCATATAATGAGTATAAAATATTATTTCGTTTTATCTTTCAAATTCCCAAGTAGCCTCTATTTTTCTAGTGTGGCTAATGATAGAGAAAAAATGAATATCTGTAACAGATTTTATCATGAAAAAAGCCAGAAATGCTGAGAGATTATATTCTTTTTCATTTTTTAGTCCGTGTAATAAAATTTTCTTCGACATTGTTCAAAATAATGTTTTTAGGGTGGAGGTTTATCTTCTCTTTGTGAGTTCGAAGAAACATTAACCTTTTTCATCCAGTCTAATGACAATTTAATATTGCTAATTTTTTAATAATCTACCAAAGTTTTTTCTCTGTTTGCTACAGAGTTTTTATCAATTTCAAAGACGATGTATCTTCTGTCAATGTGTCTTTAATCTGAAGTGATTTTAAAGTAATAATACTTTTTAAGAGCTCACTAAAAAATAATATTGTTTTTGTGAATAACATTTCTATGTGTGCTTGGATTTAATGCAGTAATCTTACAAAATTGAATTTTTATAAAAAAATAGAAATAATTTAAATTGTTGCGACTTTGAATATGGAACTAATTCGGAGCGCTTAGGAATCTGGATATCTTTTTGAAAATAAATCTTATGAATTACTATTATATATTCTATGCATCCTATTTACATATGTGCAGTCTTGTGAAGATATGAAAGATTGTGCAAGGCTTTTATATTCTAAATCTTATCGGATTTAAAATAAGCATAACCCAATATATCGATTGAACCTCTTCTAATTCAAAATTTGTGCATCAAGTCTTCATTTTCCGAATCCACCACTAAATCTAAATGTTCCCATGCTGTGTTATTTTATAAAATTTAGCCATTTAGAGTTTTTTAGTTTTTTTACCAAAATTGAGTCTAATTTGTACTTACGAACGAAGCCAAAGTAATACGAGTATAAACAAGAGGTATTTTTTGGGAAATGAAGAAATTATTTAATTTGATTAATTGTAGCTGGAACTTAAGATTTTGTTCGAAAGAGACCTTATTGAACAATATTTCAAACACTTTTTGCGAGGAAAGACGTAGCCATCTGTAGTTTTTACATTTTTGATCAATGTCATATTGACACAGCATTTTACGCCACTTCTTATTAGCCCACAATGCACCGAAAAATGGGCACAATATTCTCTATTTTACCTTAAGAAATATGTGAAGAACGCATTTATTTTACCCATGTTAGATCAGCATATTCTGGAAAATGAAATCGTTATCTACATTTACCGCCATCTAATTATTAATCCTAAGATGTTCATGTATTATTGTGCGCATGCGTATGTAATTAGCTCCACCTTTGTCCGTTTAATATTTTTAAAATATTAAAAAGTTCAAAATCTATATAATCTTTAATATTTTAGGAAATTTGATAATGACTATTTCATTTCTGAGTAAAAAAACGATTTAATATTAGATGTATATGTATACTTTTGTCATCCTGCTTTTATATATATCATTGTTATATAAGAAATTTTTGATTTTTAAGTAAAATATATAGATATTTATAAGAAAATTTCAATTATATCAATTAATCCTGTCAACTTTTTAAGATAATGTAATTTTGTAGTGTTTACTACTAAATAAAAATATTAGAAAAATTTTAGTTTTTAATTATAATCGTGTGTGAGGCCGCCTCTGTAAAATCACAAAAACGCCTGTTCGTAACCATTTTATACAATATCGTGTGGTTATTTGTGTGCGTAACTTCTCGATAATACTTTTTATATAGCTTTACTTCATATGATGTTCTGAAATATCCATTACATTAGAAAGTAATTTTTTTGAAAAGTAAGAATTACAGATGCTTGTTAATAGATTAATATACTGAATAAATATTTGTTATAAACTGAATATTATACCATGTTGTATTACGTTGACTTTTATATTAGCTATACAATAGAATATGATTTTATACAAAGAATTTTCGTTTATATTCGTTCTAATCTATTTTAAATGTATATATAATTATATCGATATCAATTAACCTTATTATTTTAAGAAATAAATTTTTTTTAAACTAGAAGTTCAATTTCTTGATTTAATTTTTACCATTTTAATTATCCAAAATTATTCTAATCGTGTATCTTATAAATTAAGCTACTCCTTTTATTTCCTTTATTATTCATTTACTTAATGTTTCCCATTGTCTAAAATGATTTGGACATAAATTATAACTATTGTCGAATTTTATTTTTAAATATGTTAATTCTTGAAAAAAAATTTGGTTCATACATATATAAATATTCCTTTCACTTTAATTCTTGATAACTTATCTAATTCATTTTAAATCAGATATATCATGGATGTTACATCTGATTTATGTAATATTTTTTAATATGTAATATTTCTTCTTGTTCAGAATTTTCTATTTTTTTTTAAAGAAGAGTGATATTTAACTACCTCTACTCATTTATACCTAAAATTCCTCTACAATAATTGGTAAATTGCACATTTATCTCACAAAATACCCTTTCATAGACTAAAAAATACTTTAGGTTATCAAATATAGTTTTGTTCTATCTATTACTTAATAACGTGCTTTATTCCAAGGTGCATGTATAGGTAGTTATAGGGTTTTACGAAAACGAATAGAAGAAGAGTAATTATTTAATCCCTTTTCACACTGATTCGCTCCAAATTTTCGTTATCCTCCGTCTGAAATTACTAAGAAAACTGTGAAAATTCCATAATTTATATAAATTGTGTCATTCTAACAAGAAAGAATGTTTCATTATAGCAAGAAACAAACCCTGGTAAAAGGAATTCAATTACACGATATAAGATTTTTAAGATGTTTAATGATGGCTGCTCTATTTCAAAAAACAAACTGAAATTTGATCTTTTCCAAAATTTATTCCCTTCGTAATTGACATGTAAAGTGACTCGTTCTTATTTAATAATGAATCGTATGCTTACAACTATAGTGTAGTTCTGCCTTAATCTTTATAATTTATACAACCAATTGACACTGATGATACTTGAGCCAGATTTATTTTTATGAATCATGTAGAATTGGATATAGTATATGTGAGAAAGAGAAAGTAAGAAAAAAGAAAAAAAGTCTGACAGATCGCATTACTTGCTAGTGGATTCTAAGCCACAGTTACTTAAATTTAGCATTTCACTGCTTTAATGTGTCATCAGAAATTAATATTTCAGCAATTCAGACTTTACATGATGACGATTCTGTTGATAATATTCATTCATATGCGCGCGCCTTTAAAATAAAGTACCTGTTAATTGAGTGGTATCCTTAACAACTATTTTAACTTTATAGTATCATAATGATATAATAATAACCTACAGTCTGCCATTTGTATTAGTATCGAAAAATATCGTTATTTTTCGGTTAAAAAACGTCATGTGTAATTTTTGAAATGTATTTACTATGGAGAATATTGACAATATCAGCATACTAGATTATTGATTACTTTCAAGGGGACAATTATTGCACTATATAAGTTTTATATACAGATTGAATGAATACAGTATGCGTTGTGGTGAGCGAGTGAATTTGTGTGTCAAAGGATACTAGTAGTGGTTTTCATTTTTAATGATGTACAAAAAGAAGGTAATTGAGAGTAAATTAAATTTTTGATATGTCGAGAGGATTTCTATAATTGATGTATCAAACAGAAATTCACCTGCAATGATATTCAAAAACATTTTGGCATATCATGCCGTACCACAGCATCTGAATGGAAGTCAATTATAATGGATCTGATTCAGACAACAAAACTTGTCTCCGCATCCGCTGATCAGTTTCTTCTAATTGCTTGAAATAAAATAAAGATATTTATATGATGAGTTAAATTAGAATCAAATTGTATTCTTGTATAACGGTTTCCAAATACAATAAACCATAATATGTGCGATAAATAGAACAAATATTTTTTTTTCAACTTTCCTCTATATTTTTGATTATTTACAATAAGAGGATTACGGAGACAAAAGTTTATATCCTGTTCTATCAAACTTTGTGTTTCTTCTAATTTCTCTATGAAAGTTATTAACTCTTAATGAGGCCGCTCAAGTCGAGCATATAAATGCCGATGAAAAACTTCCGTATAGTTTGAAGTTTGGTCTACGTCCCCCATAATTATGTCGTATGAATTCCAACATATCATATTTGAAATTCTTTATAAATAAACTGCGTTATTTCAGTGGATTCAAAATCTTTGGACTTATACTTTAATTTACTAAATTAGTGATATACTTTATCAAGAGGTACAAATGACAGGGAAAGGAAACACTTTACATAGAGTCTAAAAGTAGGATCGTTAGGTACTTTATAGATAATTCCAGTTTTTTAATTATTCTCCATATGCATTGCCCAAAGGGGAAAGACAGAATTTTATATTGGATTTGTTTGAAAAATTTTTAAAGGCTTTAAATGCAGACTTTTTGAAGTCAATTATAATATTAGTCAGAAGCTCAATATTAGCCATTTCTTTTAAAACATCTCAAAGTTTAATATAGTTTTCTTCCGTTTTGTTCACAATTAACACGTAAACTAATCGGAATATTTTACCATGAATTATATATAATTCAGTGAATTGTTTTGGAACCACTTTAAATATACTATCAGCTATCCAGGTTCTGGTATTTTTAGGTGAATCAAGTTCCTTTTGGTCTCAAAAATAATAATTCTAGCTGATGACAAGGAACCAAAATCATGTAAACAGAATTTCTGTCCTCTAAGAGATAAAATCTTTTGATTAAATTAATTAGTTTCGGGACAAATGGAAATATCGTTCCTTTTTCGAACATTCTGAATGTTATTTTTAATATTTACAGGTATATCGTTTAATTGTTTTGATACTGTACACAAAGAATCCACTTTACTCGTAGGATATTAACTGCTTACGGCAAGATCTCTTACTTGATGGTTAAAAAGTTTCTTCATGGTATCTTTTTCAGATACTACATGATTATGGAAACCCGTTTGCGAAATAGTTTAAAATAAATATAGTGGGCTAGTTGATAATCTGACTCTACACTTTTTTACACCGCATTTACAATACTGTCGATTCTTTATGGATTAACCTTTAATATAAAAGAAACCTTTGTAAAATATTTTGACGTTTTTACGTTGCGTCTTTAACCCTCTAACGATCAGAAAAACACAACCCCACTAACGCTTTTGGGGTAAAATTTACCCCACTTTTTTATTACATAAACAGATGTAAATAAATAAATAGAGCATTATTGAAAATTATTACTGAATTCTAACATGTGAAACTATGGGAATCTTGAAACAATTATACAAGTTAATCCATACAATAATCCTATTTATGCACAATCTCGTTACATGTAATCGCTTAAGAAGTGGTTGCTTTAAATAAAATATCTACACTTTCTAAAAGAAAAATATAAATAAATAATTAATATTTTTTTACTGACATTTATAACAAATTTTGGAAGCGTGATCTAAGCAGTAAAACTTGAAACAAATTTGACACCATTTAGATGTTTTCTTGTCTTTGTTTCTTTCACAAAAATCGCAGCGTGTTGGCTTTTCATTGAATTTTGATATTTTATTTGAAATTACACATTTCTTTGATTTCTTCTTAATTGTCTTGGTTGAATTTCGGTCTAAAAGTTGGTTATACAGAGTCTCCGACATTCCTTTTAAGAACGATCTTATTGACTTTTATCATATTTACATATCCCTTTGTATAATTCGAACACATTAATTAGAGATAGTTCAATCATACTATAAAAAAACAATCAGAGCCCATCGTCTAGTAAATCTGAGTGTGGAAACTGATGCCAGCATTCTATCGACATTATCCACTCCATCTCTAAACTTAGTTGTAGTGCATTATTACTTTCGGATTGAACTTTGACGATTTATCCGTAACAGTGTTATTTGCCGCGCCAGTTGATAATAGGATGACAGCTTGAGATTTTTTACACATGTATGATGTCATCATATATTTTTCATAAAAAAAACAAACGTACTACTGTATAATGGTCTTTTTGTGGAAGGCAAAATACAAGGAGGTATTTCTTTTTTAATTTTACTTAACGCTCGTAAGAATGTTAGTTTTTTTCTAGTAATTTTCTTGCCAGTGAAATGGATGAAAAAAACTTTTCGGCCAAAATATTTCTGCCAGAGTGGAATAATGAAGTTGATAGTGAAAGAACGACGCTTTCGCCGACTTTACATTGTCTTAGTGATCCGAAATTATTTTTACCAAGGTATACCATTATATTTAAAAAATAGTTGGCAATAGGATCCACCAACAGAAAGAATTTAAGCCCGTATTTCGTAGGCTTCATTGGCATATATTTACAAAAGGGGCATCTTCCTCTAAATGATACCAATTGTTCTTCTATTGTAACAATCTGATTTGAAGAAAAACATCTAAGTAAAAAACCCATTCATCCCATATCTTACGGATAGGGCAAAACTTATCTTCGTTCTTGCGTTTAAATCTATTTTTGAAATCATTAAAATGAAGAGCCTCTGTAATTTGTTTAAGTCGACGATGTGAAATTAACTGTCTGTGGATTTCTTTACTTCATTAACACTAAAAATCTCGAATAGAAGTTCTTGTCTAACCTTGTGAGTAGCCATTAGGACGAGAAGACCTAAATAGCCTTTAAATTCAATATCATCCCACTCATCTTTGAAATAATGTTTCCCTAACATATTTGTATAACCTATAATTTTGTTACAAATCCCAGCTTTAAAAAATAACTAAAAGCAATAGCAGAAAGATTTTATTTTTAACAAAGCATAAGAAGTGGCACCAGGAACTGGATTCATAATATTTTCGACGCAAGTATTAGTTGTAATTGGTTTTGATGTACTCCAAATAATTCCTTTTTTACTTTTTAAAATATTATAATTTACTTCAAAGTCTACCTCTCCTTCAGATAAAAAAACTTTCATCGGTAATTTGGTCTTTAGATTCACTTCCGGAAGAGCTGAAGTAATCACTTAAGTCGTTAGCGTGACTCATTACAAATTAATTACTTATTGCACATGCACTTTGAATTAGTTGTTTAGTTTAAGGTTTTCTGCAAAACGACTCCTTAGATATTTTTGAAAGATCGTTATTGAATTAATTATAACAAATTTTTAATTTAAATTTAAAAAAATGGGGTAAAATGTACCCCAAAAGCGTTAGAAGATGATCTTAAAATAAAAATCTTAATACTTTATATATTTTAATATTTATTATATTAAATTATAGAACGTTAAGTTTTATAAGAATACCTGTGATATAGAACAGTTCAAAAAATGGGAAAACAAGATATGCCAAATACAAAATCGTTTTGGAGTAAATTTTACCTCAAAAGCGTTAGAGGGTAAGTAGGTGTAAGCTCTATTTACTGAATCTCTACTCTCCATTCTAAAACTGTCGCGCATGCTCATAACAGTTTTTTTCATATGATGTTATTCAAAAACATTTTGACATATCATGATGTACCCCAATATCAGACTGGAAGTCAATTATAAAAAACCTGACGACATACAAATTAAGTGGCAAATTTTCAAACTTTAATGGCAAAGGAAAAGTTGTACAAATTGAAGAGACTGCCATACATAAAAGAAAGTAAAATTTTTGTTGGATATTAAAAAACCAAATATATTGTATGAGTGGTGGAATTGAATTCGTTATAAAGATAACGAATACGATAACTCGAGAAATTTTTTAAAAATCATCATCATTATGGACAATATGGAAGATGGATGAGTAAGCTATATGGGCAGATGTTTGGACTGTCTGCAACCAGTCGATTGGCATACCTTGATTTATTTAAGGGACTGTAATTGACAAGATAATTCTTGTTTCTAGTGAAATGGTTCATAAAAATAAAATTAAAGCTACATATGAGCATTTAAGAGAATGTAAAGTGCTATCAAAAGAAATAAAAATTCTCTTTCTAATTATGTAGCAGATTATATATATACAACATTTTTGAAAAGAGTTACGAATAATATATTTTACGTCAATATATTATGAATTTATAAGTGTTTTTAATTATGGAGAAGAGTTTTTAGAGCGTGTATTTTTCGTATCGAAGATGGCATAGATATTAGACTATAGCCTAATACTTAATGCTTCTCTCATTTATGCTCATAATATAAATATAAATATAATTCCATTTATCTTACTGTGTAATATAAATAAAAATGAGTTTATTATTTTGACTACGTCACACTACTCTTGTACAATATCTTATTCTACATAAACAATATAATATCCAAAACATTAGATAAAATTTTCGCTTTTATGAACGAACATAATATTATAGATAAATTTTCTGGGTTTTGATTTTTTTTTGAAGAATCAGAAATCTAAATGAGTCTTGAATTATCAAATTGTTCAAAAAATTGCTATTTTAGTGCACAAATATTGCCATTATTTTATCGCAGAATTTTCTGCTCATTTATTCTATTATTTTTTACATAGTTAGTCTCTACTTTGATATAATATATTTCTAATAATTTGAAGTAATTATTAATTTTAATAACTTTTTATAATTTATATAATTACCAATATTCTAAATATGCTAATATATGTATAAATTTAGTTTCACAACTTGTCGAAATACCTACTATCAATCAATTTTGTGTCGAATTTGTAAAGAGCATTTATATGACACTTGATTGTGATTTGTTTCCAAATAAGAATTATTTTTGGGTCAATGATACTTCAATTGAAGATGTGGATCAGCAGTAATTTTTAAACTTTCTTCTTAATAAAATATTGTTAATTTAGTGATCTATATCTGCTACAGTTATTACAATATTGTATACTTATTACAGTTAACTCTATTAAAATAACAACCTCATCACGTAATTATCTACATTCAAATATTTTTTTTGAAATTTTGCAAGTTTATTTAGATCTCTAGCTCATTCACTGTAATTTTTATTTTTTTAATATAGGTAGATTTCATATTTTATTGATTTTACAAGATATTAGACCAAATTCTAAATATATTCTGTACTAAAATATCTTCTTTTACTTATTCTTAATTTTTCAACTAAAATTAAACTATATAAACTTCTTAATTTTGCTACATATTACTTTGGTTTATTTTCTTTAAACTTAAATATCTTGAATATCCAATATAGTAATCTATTAATTATCGATATTTTTGAATCAGATAAATATAATTATATAAAAAAATTTGAAGGTATTGTGTCTTTAGAAGTATATAATTTAAAAAAAGGATATATAAATAAATAGGAGCTCATTTGATGTTTATTCACTTACATATTAGCACAAAACTAAAAATTTATTATACCTGATATGATGTTATGCAGTATTATATATATGATACAACATCATATGTTTGTAATATCAACAATATTTTAAATCTTTGTAATGAAATCATAAATGTCACCATGTTGATTTTTATGTAACTAATGCTTACCTAACATTAATAATTATAATATATAGTCAAAAATAGCATATATTTTTAAAAAATAAATATTCCTTAGAGTTACTAATAATTTTTATTAGTGTTAAGTATTAAACATTTTAATACTTTAATCATATAATGAAAGTTTCAGTAAATATTTATAACTTTTATTAAACAATAAAATCCTATTGAGTACTTAGCTTAAATTCTAACTAAATTGTACACAGATCAATCTAATTTAAATTTGCGTCAATTTATTATAATTATAATAAAATAAAAGCTTATATATTTTAGATATCGTAATAGTGCTTGGTTTATTTCATTTATAATTGATATGTATACAATATTCCGAAATTCGTGTAAAAATCATGTAAATAATATTACTGAAATAAAAAAACACTTTTACATGTTAACTAAAAACATCTTTAACTTAAAATCACACCACACAGAAAATTTACAAATAAATAATTTACTTTTTACAATATTTAAAAATGAATATATTTTAAAAATTGACACCACTTTAATTTTAAATAACCCTGTATTACAGCTAATTGTATCTCAATTTCAATGTCAGACTACAGTAGATGATCAACAGTTACTACAGAACATTTATAATCTTTCAGAAAAAAACGAACAGCAATATACAAATTACATTGCTTATTTTTTATGGCTAGCTAGATTATTTCCTATATCAATTATAGGCAGCATTAAATCTAATATACTTAATAATAATTTGTTACAAACGATCGATCCTATATATGAAAATTTTATGCTGAAAATGATAGAAAAAGATATTAATTATGATATATCCGCTGAAAACCTTAACAATAGCGAATTACTTAATTTTAACGTGCATAAATTTGATAAAATTACAATTGTCATAGCTCTAAATCACTATAATTGGCCAATGCGTGAGATCAATTGTTTGGAATTAATAATCAAAAAAAATAGCTATTTATATACTGAAGCTAATAGTATTAATAGTAATGTTCAATTTATTCCATTTATAAACTTCTTAAATGTATATTTCAAATATGTTACTTATCCAAGAAAAAAGTACAAAATAAAAGTGCTTCATTAATTGATTACATCAAAAGTATTATATTTCAAATTTTATCACAATCCGAATATCAATATAAACCTATACTGTTTGTAGTAAAATCATTATTGTTGGTTTATCATTCCAATGATAATCTTAATAAGACCAAAAAATATATAATAAAGAGAGATACATTTCTTAACCATGTATTATCCATATTATTTAAATATTTTGATAAAATACAACATTGTTATTTAATTACCTATTGTCTAGAAATAAAATAGATAGTGAATTAGTAATTAAAATATTATCAAACTATAAAATCTTAACTTCAATACAAAACTGCAATTCACGAATTTCCAACATCACTGATATACAATCGTTACTTGGTAATCATAATACATGTAGTAATTTTCTTGCTAAAAATATGCAATATCAATTGTTCAATCAATTAGTTTTACAATCGTCGGTAGTGGACACCAATTATAGTAATTATGTTGTTATTATTAAAGATTTTCCATGCTTATTGGATGTGATTATATCACAATTATCAACTAATAGCAACGCACAACTTTTGCATGAAATTATTAATGATATAAACGATCCATTTTTTTTATTCACGGGAAAGTTTCTTCAAATAATTAAAGTATTTGTTTCTTGTGGTTATTCAAATCACCTAGAAAAATACACGCCGAGAGTGTTGGACACCGTATGGAATGTGGAAAGAGAGTATTATGAACTGGAAATCAAAAATAAATTGAAAATTGTTTGTGAAGTTCTTGATATATTTCTAACAATTGATAATAGTGATAATTTAATTGATATAATAGATAATAGTTTGAATAAACTAGAAAGTGTTTATATAGAATATTATATGTATCCTATATTATTATGTGTATACAACAAAGTTGGAGAACATAAGAATAAGATAAGTATAGAAAAATTGAAACATTTTATTGATATTACTTTTAAAAAAGTATTAAATATTAAATATTTGATGATGTTTGTTATTGGATATGAATGTCAACACCTTCAATATACAATACATGAAACAGATGTAGAAAATTTAATTGATATATCATACTATTTTATAACTTGTATATTTGGCTATTATACCAGTGTTGTAATAGACTCACAAAAATCAAAAAAGTCCCAACTGAAGAATTCTAATTACACTAAAAATAATTCTCGTTATAAAGTTGCAAAAGAAAATAATATCAGTATGAATAGCGATAATATTATTGATGATAATATCAATAATATTAATATCGATAATATTATTGATGATAATATCAATAATATTATTATCGATATTATTGATGTCTGCGAAATATTACTTTGCTTTTATCAAACAAGCTGTTCTATTTTTGATCTAAAATTGTTCAATATTATTCAATGGATTAATGACCATTTAAAATCTGTTATATCGCGCAATTCAGAGTTTTACGTATTATCTTTTAACTGTGAACTGTATTTTAATATTATTCTCAAGAATCGACTAGTTAAATCAAAATCTGTATGTGCTATCAATCCAAAATCATGTTTATATCTTATCGATCGTGATCAATTATGCTATAGTATGTTAAATTTTCCTGCTGATAAAAACATTAGACGCTCCAATTCATCGAAGATTTATAATCCAAATTATATTTTAGCACTATTTAATGCAATTCTATTGAATCGTGATACAGATTATGGTGAATTATTAAAACATGGACTGCATGCATATTTAGTTTTATGTTTAGCCAGCAATTGTCCAAAAATTCGTTTACGAGGATTTTTCCTTGTTGAAAAATCTATTACAATTATGGAGAATGATTCAAGAAAATTTTTATCTTCATGGAAATTAATTTTATCTGTTTTTCATCTACTGAGCTATCAAATAAATAATTTAATATTTAAATATAACAATCTCAGTGATTCTAATTATTGTTATGATTATAAAAGTGATAATATGATTGATTATAGTAGTGATAATAATCATCATTTTGATGAGAAAATTAAAAAAGAAAGTTCATTATCTCAAGAAGCTATCATTAACAATATATTTATTCCACAGCTCCCTTTTTCAAACTGTTACATTCTCAGTTGTATATTATATGATTGCATACTTTGTCCTGAATCACAATTATACGCTACTCTATGTAAATTTGTTAATAAAATTTTCACAAAATCTCTTCTTAATGACTGTTATCTGATGAAAATTATTGTTGGTGGTAATGTTAATTGTTTAGACGAAGTTCTCAAAAATACATTCGAGCATCAACTTTTGTTATTATCCGCTACATTAACCACACAGCTTGATACTATATTCGTTGATTCATATAGTTATATAAGTTTTCTTGTAAATTTTTTTAATATGAGAATTTATCAAAATAAAATTCCGTCTCATAATGAATTATTCCCACTTTCAATGACCAGCTTAAACACTCTCTATAATAGTATTTATACATTTGATGGTGGTATCTATAACAAATTATCAATTATCGATTCATATAAATCAAAAGCATCATCAGACAAACTCCAACTTTTAATTATACATGCACTATGTATTTTAGTTGAAAATAATCATTTTATATGTTGGTATGTTATCAACAATATTAGATTTGATTATATAATAAGTGTTTTACTAACGCATCCATCAAAACAACTATTAAAAAGGTTTATTGATAATTTTTTGTCTTCTATGGTTAAAACATTAAATACATTATCACCAACAAAATCTAAGCAAATATCTACAATTGTGGTTAATCAATTACATTCATTCATACTAATTTATTCTCAATCGTCATATGGATATAATGTTTTTGATTTAGTTTTTGATTTATTGCAAGTATTAGTCCATTTTTATAAATATACTTCTGTATTATTTACTGATATGTCTACAATGTATCTATTAAATAAGCAGCACGTACATAAAATGATTGTACACATTTTTTCAACTACTGAAAATATATTACATAAAACAACAATTGATGATGATGATAATATTAAAAGTCAATACTTATTTCAAAATACGTATAAAATTGTATTTTTCATCATTTATTTATTGTTAGAAGTATTTTATATGATTTATTATTTAGCCATATATTTATAACACACTGTTACAAAATTATACAGTATTATTTTAACTATATCAGTCGAAATTTGTCTTTATGTAAGTCAGTAAATGTGATTGATGTAATAATTTCTAATGGAGTGGAATTAGTAGTAGATTTTCTAATGATTTTACAACAATATTCATCAATATCAGAATCTTATTATTATAATAATAACAATTTTAATTTATCTGAAAAATTAAAGGTAGTTTTAAAATCAGTAAATACTTTTGTCATCAAATATCACAATAAATTTACAATCATTCAAAAGTAATTTAAAACTCCTATTCTTTATATATTTATAACTTTATGATTGTATAATAAATTGGTTTTTATAGATGTCAAATAATTTTTATGATTACTTTGATAATGGCCAGAAAAGATTTGATCTACAAATGGATTTTATCATTCGTACTTTCAAATTATACATTTTATGTATATGTAATAAATACTCTGGATGTAATTTTAGATTGTGTAAAAGATAGTAGTTTATAGTTTATTTATTCTCTACATCAATAATCTTTTTTTGACGCTCTACTGAATTCAATTTTTTTCTAAAATTTTATAAAAACAGTAGATAAGTTTCTTACAATATATTATTGTACTTGAATAAATTATTGGCTTATATCTTTGAGTATGATGTATTATTTTAATTATATAACATATTACGACTATTGAACGCGAGTGTCATACTAAAATTAACTGAGCTATAATGATTTTCAATAGTTCTACTAACGATTATATATTGTCTGATTTTTTTATTTTAGTTTCTAAGTAAAACTTCTGGCGCAGCTTATTTGGTTGTGAAGGTCAAGTTTATAAGACATGTTTCATTAAGCGCTTAGACCCACAGATAAGTCAATCATCTTAATTCCCACACCCAGCTTAGGCTTATCATTATGTGGAGGTTAAACCCACTAAACATCCTTGTTTTGGGGTGATCACCACCTCTACCCTGTCCATTTATCGAATATGAGTCTATAGGAATCAAGTCAACGGAGGCACGATTTTAATTTCGCACCCTAGTGCATCAAGACTCGATTTCACTCTCCCGTCTGGCTTCCTTTCACTATATTAGCGTTAGTCTAATATGTTATATAGAAGCATGAAATTACCATAGTGTTTCTATTAGCTTTGGATTATTGGATACGAAAGACTGGAAATAGTTGGCACCTGATCTCGAAATCGCAACGAAGCAGTCGGTGAACCTAGCATATACCACTAAACCGTCTGTCAGCATTAGTGGAACCATGTTTTGATGCAACAGAGTACAGTACTAAATTTCTTCCTAGTTTAGGTGATTTTCGCAAAACTAATGTCGGATAAATTGATAGGGTGTAGTGGTCACAAATAAGGAGTAAATTCAGTTAGTCCATTTCAACACCACTACAGAACAATAAGCGGAATCCTAGTGGTGTGAATTTTGATTATAACTTAACTGCGTTAAATAAAGCAAATTGACCAAGTTGAAATTCATGGCCAGTGAACTGCACTTGGATTTTACTAGTTTAACTAAAGAAGAGAAAACTTCTAGGATCCTACTTTGTAGTACTTTAAAGCTCAAATTCTATTGTCCGCTGTTGACAGATAATTACTGATAACATTTATGTTTACCGTGGCATTATTGACATAAAATTACATTCCTATATTATTAATAAAAAGTAGTTCACATTATCTAAAATAAAGCCATGGCAAGACTTATATAAAAATATAATCATCAATATACCGACTTTATACGCTCCATATTTCATAATTGCTGTTTGGGGAGTAGAATTTCATCTCGTTCATGATCGGAACCATAGTAGTTTATATTATTAACCGAAATCTACCGAATATTATTTTTTCTTTGTAATTTAATAGATCCCATGTATCTGACAAGTTAATGATTATCTCACAAGCACAAAAGTATATATCAGAATATTAATATTTCCTGAATTATAAAGAATCACACATACTTTAACAAAAAAAGTTTAAACTATTTACGTAGATATCGTAAGATATTTGTGGTACATTTATATATGTAAGTGATAGATTTATGAAACAAGTTTATCACTTTAATAAATGTTAGGTCGTATAAGTACTGTTGTCTAAAACATTTAGTTCTAACTACAAATTATCGAAAAAATTATTTTCGTCCTTATAAATTGTTACTACAGAGTAAACTATCACATTTAATACGATATGTGATTGACTTGAAAAATAAAACTTTCACCATCTGTATTTTTAGATAAAATACATTAAGAGTAAAACCGTGATAACTGTACGACCAAACTGTTTAATTTTCTTTGAAAATATAGACTCACCTAAGCGGCTTAAAAAAATTTTACTCTAAGAAAATTATTGAATTTTATGACAACAAAACCTAATAATAATATAAATAGTAATAATATGTAAAGGAGTTCAAATTCTATCGATTTTTCCTAAAATACATACAACTGAATATTTAAAATAATATATTCTACAAAATAAAGTTGTATATAAGCATCTAGTAAATGGTGCCCATCCTATTTTGTTAATTAACGTAAATTTCCAGTATTAATCTTTTGAGTTATAAATAGATTTAATTATAATATATAAATTACAATTATAAAATTGAAATTAATACTCAGAAAAATAAAGCTAGAAACTGACAGTAACGATAACTCGTGTAGTGACGGACACGATGTTCTGATAGTCACGTTTATTATCTTTAACCCATTCAGATTTTGCGTGACGTATACGACATAGTGGAAATTTAAATATATATTGGCAGAGAATAAACTAATTTTCAACTAAAATCATAAAATGATTTGCCAATACATTTGTGACATATTAAAGGATGATACATTTTTAGGATAGTATTTACAACAATTTTATCGTTCTATTAATGCGTAAGTGTTATCTGGGTCGTGTGACTACGATGAAATCTTATAATAATAGATGGATCTGAATATAGTATTTCATAAATAAATATTTTATGTCACTTAACATTAGCGATATACTTTTAAGAATTGTATAAATACAAACGAAAATAATTACATTTAGTTGGCGTGCCGTAAACTACACGCTAAACCTCCGAGAATTTTTAATCCTCTATAGTGGGTGTTGGTGAATATACAAATTTAAGAGATGCAGTTGGACACTTAATCAAATGTATAGTGAAGATTATGCGAATACTGTTGTGCTTTTCTCAATTAACCTTAATACTCTTAGTGATGAAGAAGACATTCATTTTTAAGTTGGTGACAATATTAAAAATTTTAACGATCTATCAGATACTGCAGGTCATATCAAAATATTTTTAAATGATAATCAAGTGACATTTATGTTAAATTAAAATAATGCAACAGTAAATTGGATAAGGTACGTCCTTACAATATGTCGTCCATATAAGTGCCAAAACAAATACATATTTAATTTTGAAAACATTGAAACAGGTTATTAGTTTGCTCTCATTTCTATCTAAAATTGCAATAGAATCATATAAAATTTTCAAAAAGTTTTTAAATGATTGTATTTTATTGAATATGGTCAAACAAACCAATCTTTATTCGAGACAGAAACGACCATAGTTTTCCATATGAACCTTGCAGAGTTACATGGCTTCTTAGCTATATTGATTCTTTTTAGATAGCGTAAGCTTTTAAGGCTAAAAATTTAGTGGAAAACTGCGTAAGATAATAGTGTTGAAATTGTTCTAAGAGCCATGCCTATAGAGAAGATTAAACAAATAAAACGATATATACATTTTGCTAATAACAATAACATAAACACTAATGACAAAGTGGCTAAAATAAGGTCACTGATAGCGAAATTAAACAAAGGTGTTAAACCATTTGGATTTTTTGACGAAATTTTATCAATCGATAAACAGATGGTTCCCTATTACAGTCTCCATTCAGCAAAAATGTTCATAAAGACTAAAACAGCAAGGTTTGGTTTTAAAGTACTGATGATGACATGTAAAACTGGATATATTTATAGCTTTACTCCTTACTGTGGAAAACAGGACCAAGTATACAGGAATTCGAGCTTGGAGTTGGTGTCTAAAATTTTTCTGGTGAACTTAATAATGTTGATGATGTGCAACTTTATTTTTCAAATTTTCTCATCATATAATTTGTTTAAATACTGAAACAAAAAAAAATATCCAGCCATGGGGGTAATAAGGTCGAATAGAACCGGTGGCTTCCCCTTACAGAGTTATAATTCTTTTTGTAAGAATCCTAGGGGATTTTTTGAGGAATATGGAGATGGCAATATCTGTAATCAATCGAATGATAATAGATCCGTGATTGCTATGAGTAATTATTTTTATAGCTTTTCCTTGACTTCAGTAATTTGTTACTGTAAGAAAAAAAACAAAAGTCAAAATTCATCAACTGATGATGATAAATACAATAAATACATCGGGGTGTTGATCTGACAGACAATGGAATAGTTAACTATCGTATTGGCCACTCTTCACGAACTGCATTAGCATTTGTATTATCCAATTCTTGGAAGTTGGTCAATATAAACAATACAAATCCAGTGGATCTCCTTGATCATACTAGACAAATAGTCTCAGCTTTACTTCAACATTGACAGTCACATTCATATACAAAAAAAATTAAAGCTTTCGTAATTCAGTCACATCAAATTTATGCAAAAATCTATTATAACATTCGACGAAACAATAAAATGAAGAAGTGTGCTGTATGTCACAACTCTACCATATACTTTTGTATTGGATGTTTAACTATAACACGCCCCAAATGTTTTTTAAATTTCACATTAATTAAAAATTGTCAAATTTTTTTGAAGTATTTTTGTTATTTACTAAATAATTGTCTGTTAAATTATTCTTTCCTCGTGCATACACAGCCGCAGAGCTTTTGCGTGTCGTTTACGACACACTAGTAAAAAGTTAATAGTTTTATATTTTTCTCATATAAATATAGGCACTTTTGTCATGTATTCTATAATTTTTTTCTAAATCTGTGATCGAAATCCTGAATGGATTAAGCACTGTATTATATCCCTCTGCGCTATAAACATTACACTGTCATTTTCAAAAACATCGAGTAGTTAAATTTACTTGGCATTGCTACATCAATTCTAGTTTAGAGGAATTTTTAAGATATCTCAAAACATTTTGCTTAGAATTTTAATTCTTCAAATCAATTAAAATAGTTCATGATGCACTCTAATCATCACAAAATATTCGAAATATTTTCATCATAAGAAGCCCAAAAATTTTAGTAAAAAGTAAACTTAAAAATTTCTATAATTTAAAAAGTTATGATTATTTAAATTCTTATAATATAAAAATTAAATTTTTTCACTAATTAAAATAGTCTATCCCTTGTATTAAATTTTTGAAAAATTTACATATAAAATATAACTAATTTTTTGATAATAATTGTTAAAATTTATTCCAATGATTTATTTTTTATCATTTTAAGAGTAGTCTTTAATTTCATGATGCTCATAGTTAGACATATCCTCTAAATATAATTTTTTTTTAAATAGTATGTTTAATATAATGGTTTTTTGACAATGATATATTCATTAGACTGTAAATAATTTTTTACTTTTGGGTTTGTATTTTCTATTGTAAGTATATCACAAATATATACTTCAAGAGTTTAAAATTTTACAAATAAATTCATAATATGGCGTTATAGTTTACTAATTAATTAACATGGCAGTACAATCTTCCCTCCAGACATTCAAAATTCCATACGAGTCTGCAACTTAACTGTGAACGACTAATAATGCAAAAACTTTCAAGAGAAAAGTTATTTTAGTAGTTCTGTAATAACAATGGTGATAAAGTATGTTGAAAATCATTTATTATTAAAGTTTTATATTTTACTAAAGTCTTCAAATTATATTTCATATTTTAAAAATTTTAGAATTATATGAATACATATTCATATATACATCAATATTTATTGTAAATGAAAAATATAAATATTGTATCTATTTTGAGCATATATCTAGTATTCCTTATATCTCAGCTATTATCTTATACTAAATGTGCATATTCCGAAACCATATAAATTTTTCTTATATTTGAAAAATGTAAAAATCTTATATTAATTTAAAATGTTGTTATAATAAAAATCAATTGCTATAGACTCGAAATATTCCTGAACACTAGTTTTAAAGATACATCTGCTACTTTTTTAATATTCAATACATTTTTATACTTATACAGCACATTTGGCTGTTGTTTTCCAGAATTCATGCTGCAAGAGGACATAACGAAATTTCCGTGTTTATATTTTTATGCCTTACGCATATTTAAAGCAAACAAACATGTTACCTTTTATATTTTTGGCATATTCCTGTTTATCTATCTTAATGAAATTGATTTGAAATTTTAATAAAAACAAAGTTGAAGTTATATGTGTTAAAAACCAAGTCAAATCTATTGTTCATGCACACATCTCATAATAAAACGTATTTGTCATTCATTATGAACTTTTACACTTGCAAATTCATTTCTTAAAAAATCTTTGCATTACTTAATCATTAGATTCCTATGCAAATTATCATTGGAGTAATAATTATGAGTGAACGAACACTCATAAAAAAACGAATAATTTTATTTTTCATATAAAAAAACAAAGGTTAACCGAATAAACTTTTAATAGATAAATTGATGATATATCATTTAATTAATAATAACGACTAAGAAACTAATTAAAATGTTATTTCATTAGTAAGCAACGGTTCCCGTATTGTCTATTCCTTTCGAATATATGATATTTGGAATAAATTAATGCAAACAGACAATATTTGGAACACAAAGCCAGCCCAACATATATTTGAGCATAACCCCTTTCAATTTTTAGCACATTCAATTTTCCAAAAATTCGATTATCGTGAGATTAAGCTGCCCTATATCATGTTTCAAATTTTTTTCTATTGATACGAGTGCAATTAGAACTAAAATCACTAAAATTTACATTATAAACGATAAATACATGGGTGCGAATATTACGAGCTAATAATTTTGATATTAGTGACAAGATTGAAAGGAGTAACGAATTAGTAAATGTTAGTATAACATCAAGAACCTAATGAGCATAAGAGAAATATAATCGCAAACAAAGGTGCTACACGAACAAAATTCGATATTGAGCTGAAATCTTTGGCTATATAAAATTATAAATAATAACTAAGTTATGCATGAAAGATACATGAAAGATTTCGGAATGATAAATTTGTTATTTGTAGTGTACCGAAACCTAAAATTATTTTTATATGTTATATATTTCCCTTACCTGTTTCATAATCATCTTCATCTGCAGTATCTAAGAATAACTTAAATATAAATGTTACAAATACAACTATTGTATACCACTTTCCAATAAGTACCGATTACATAAATCAGACCATCTAAAATAACAATTATAATGTAGAGAAATTATGCAATATATTGCTGATACAGCATACTGAAATAAATTTTTGTAGTTATCAAGTGAAAATTACTTTCATCATTTTCCGTTACATTAGATCCTTCCTCATCTGGCGTATCACCTGATGTCCCTCCAGTAGTTTGTGATTGAGCTTCTTGAATTGGTTGCGTATCTTCTCCCGATCCTGCTCCTCCATTATCATTATCATTGTTGTTTTGAGTTTGGTCATCTCCTCCAGAGCTAGTTGATTCTGGTGTAGTACTTTCAGCTTGATCTTTACTTGCCATATTTTTAAAAATAGATTCTGAAATAGATTATATACAATTTTATTGTTAACATTACTTTTTGACATGTATGCAAATTTTTTGTTGCATTTTCCTGAAAGGCCACCTTTAGGATATGGCAAAACAGCCAAAGATGTTAATGTTATGGACTGGCTTTATTCACTTCATCTTCCATTTTAGGTTTAATTGCGTTTTAACTGCTTGATTTAATACGCTACCAACGTTAACAGAAGAACTTTCTTGATTAGAACCATCCTCGCCTTCTCCCTGATTTACTGTCTCAGATACTGCCCTAGCTGCTGTCCCAGATACTGCCCCAGGTACTGCCCCAGGTACTGCCCAGGTACTGCCCCAGGTACTGCCCCAGGTACTGCCCCAGGTACTGCCCCAGGTACTGCCTCAGTTGCTGCCCCAGATACTGCCCCAGATACTGCCTCAGTTGCTGATTTAATCCTTCTTAAACTGTCATTATCACGAATCATTTTATACTGAGTATTAAATTCCAAAATATCAGAAGAGTCTAACTTAAGCAAAGCGTCTACATACTCCCCAACTTCTTTGCCTTGAATACTACCTATTTTCAAAATCTTTAAGAAATATCAACTAGTGTTGTATCTTCTCCTGAACCATGTGTTGTTGTTTTTTCCATTTTTAATTTTTGGGAAAAATAATTTCAGTAGCTACATTATTCCATAAATACTTTTCCCAGATAATAATTTATTCGCATAGAAAGAAGGATATAGAACTTTGTTTCATATTATATAAGCATCCAGTATGTAAACCTCCAACATAAACCATGAGCTCCAATTTGCTACCTTGTACGTTATCTATGAAGGTTATAATATTGCTATCCGATGCAAAACCAATAATGTAAAGCAATATCTCCATCCCAAGCAAAATTGCTGATACTATCATAACAACATATTTATTCATCTATTTAACGTTACAAATTACTGCTATTCTATAATTATCATACCTTTTTAAATAAATTAAATAATAATGTTAACAACCAAGCTCTAATATATATTAGAATTATATTCGGTATGATAATCCAATAAATTTTTTTTAATATTATTAATATTTACGAAATATCCGATGGATTTTAAAATGTTATTCTTATATGTATTATTCTCATATTTATAAACACTCACTTATACATTTTCATTAAAATTATTGTGATGTATCGTAAATCTATTTCTACCTTTTTCAAGTATTATTTTTTTATTATTTTAGTGATTAATACTTTTTATTACTTGAAAATATTCACTAAGGACATACACACCCTCCCATATCTGTCGTTTGTAATTTCATATTATAATACCTTTTGTGGTTTTTATTATTTTTAAAGAATTAAGTTTATGAAAATGCTAATTACTCAGTAATTAAATTGGCATTTGAAATATTTATGTATATAAAATTTATCTATCAATTTAAAACCTGTCTATATTCATGTAATATTTTTATATTATTTAAGTGATTAATACTTTTTATTACTTGAAAGTATTCACTAAGGACATACACACCCTCCTATATCTGTCGTTTTGTAATTTCATATTATAACACCTTTTGCGGTTTTTATTATTTTTAAAGATTAAGTTGATATTTTTTGCTAATTACTCAGTAATTAGATTGGCATTTGAATTATTTATGTATATAAAATTTATCTATCAATTTAAAACCTGTCTATATTCATGTAATATTTTTATATTATTTGAGTGATTAATACTTTTTATTACTTGAAAGTATTCACTAGGGACATACACACCCTCCTATATCTGTCGTTTGTAATTTCATATTATAATACCTTTTGCGGTTTTTATTATTTTTAAAGAATTAAGTTGATATTTTTGCTAATTACTCAGTAATTAGATTGGCATTTGAATTATTTATGTATATAAAATTTATCTATCAATTTAAAATCTGTCTATATAGAGAAAAGTAGTAGTTATATTAATGCAAAGGGGAATTAAACACCCAACTCAATAATTATACGTTGATGAGATTACTATTTCTTTATATAATTATAATGCGAATATTTTTAATAATTAATGGTCCTCCAAAGGGAAATATATTTTAGCAAGGATATTATAATTTTTAAATATTTTTAATTTAAAAAAAATAATAATATTTATTAGTGTCTTGATCCAGTCTTAAACCTGCCTAAATCCCCAAATAATTTGAAAAACTAATCTTATGTCTCCTAATTATATTTACTAATATGATTAACATTTTTAGTATATTTAATGAGTTTGCTTTTATATATGACTAAAAATATAGAAGTTACATTTATTAATGAAATATCTTTTTTTTAAATATACCAATTACCTTACCATATGGCAAAAAAAATAATATATATAATGTATTTAATTGTTATATGAATTTATGCTTTAGTCTCTACATATGATCATTTTGAGTTAAGAATGACTCAATTTTATTAAATATGAGTGATTTTAAAAGAATAAATGTTATAAATTCTTTTTTGTATTACGAAGGGATTTTCTGATGAAATTTGAAAATATTTTATTATTCGAATATAAGAATATTTAATTTTTATAACGTTAACTGATATTTAATGTATTATATAGTTAATGATGGCTGCTAAATATATGATTTTTTTAATAGATTTTCAGATATTCATTTTTCACCTCTATCTTATAAAATTACTTAACTAAATTACAACATTGTGGCAATTATAAATGTTTTAAAAATAATATAAATAAATAAATTTTGATTAGTAGCATTCACTAGAAGTACACTCAATCCATATACAACTATTTCTTTATCCCACATCCTTCGTCGAATAGTTTGAAGCTTAAGTCTAATAGAGGTAACCATTATGGTGCGTTTATTAAATTATTAATTTACTTTTAATAAAAATAATTGAGCATATTAAAAACTACCTATCGAATCATCATTTCTTAACTTACTACTTGTATCATACAAATTTATAAAAAAGAAGCATAATTTTTATATAAAATATAATTTCAGAATAGTTATATATTTTACTTTGAAAAATAAATCCTAGAATGCATTTATAAAAGAATTTGTTATTCATTTTTAGTTAAATTTTTATATTTTGTGATTATTATGAAATTAATAACTACGTTCTTTTTTCGTTATAACGATTTTTAAATGCTAATTATTTATTGTTTAATAGTTTTTAACATTATGAATTCTCGTTTAATGAGGTTTAGATACAAATTTTACATGAAATTTATTTTGGAGGATAACAAAAAAATCTATTAAAACAGTGCAACTCAAATCCATATTTCTTTATATAACAAATTTTTATTAGTTTTGAAGACTTGTGGAATTTT